>NC_081517.1:5502123-5664623 GCF_030273125.1 Centropristis striata | reverse complement strand
AACTAATTTAACCCACAACAAGCATGGATGTACGGGCCTGTCACTCAAAGAGACATGTGCCAAAAAGGAAAACATGCAAAATGACCACAAAGAAACATAAAACAACTACAAAGAGACACAACACAACTCTCTTTTACACAAGTTTTATTGAATCTGTTTTAAACTTTTGTATTGTTGCATGGTTTGGAAACCTGAACTTTCAGGATTTCAGGAAGTGGTCAGGAAGGCTTTATGTCTATGTATAACAGACAGGTCCTGAGGAAGGCTAACGCCATTATGGATTGTCCTGATCATCCTCTTTGGAATGAATTTGAGCTCTTGCCATCGTCTTAGGGCCCCTAGGTGGAGGACTAAAAGACTCCAGGTCTCATTTATACCAACTGCCATTTATTTAACTAATAGAAATTAGCCGTTCTTGAGCCAGATGTTGAACATGTGAACATGCACTCAACCATAATAGACGGGAGTAACTTTAACAGAACCAACTTACCTTATTACTTTGAGAAATACATTTGTTTTAAAGGTGACACCACATTGCTGGTATCAACGTAACTTTAAAAAAAATTAAAAAAAAGTTATATATACTTATAAAAGAAGTTAGGCTGTTTGAGAGAGACACAAATATCCTCTTGCTCAAATTATGTAGATGACAGGAAAGATGCAAAAAAACAAAACTCTACCTGTGAAACCTCTTAGAATGCTTGTGCCATCATCTTAGGGCCCCTAGGTGGAGGACTAAAAGACTCCAGGTCTCATTTATACCAACTGCCATTTATTTAACTAATAGAAATTAGCCCTCAAATAGCTCATCTTCACAAGTCTGCTTCTTGCACATCTGCACATTGCACTTTTCGCCTATACCAGGTAGACCATTTAGGGGTATTAGCTCTGTAATGAACATGTGTCAGTGATTTTATATATGCGTATGGCGTTTCTTTGACTGTGTTTTTTAGACTTTTATTGGGTCTTATTCTATTATCGTTGTGTACCTTGTCCTGTGTGTCCTGCTGCAAAACTAATCTCCCTTCAAGGGACAAACAGAGTGATTCTGAACAAGACTATAAAGAGACTAAAAGCCACTACAGAGACATTTAAAACAGCTGCACAGAGACACAAAGAGACTCTCAACAACTATGGAAAGGGACAAAAATAACTACAAAAATACCAAAACAACAACAACAACCACACAGACAACCACAAAGAGACACAAAACAACTACAAGGAGACAGAAAGACCAAAGGGACACAAGACAACAACAAAAAAGGCTTAACAAATGTTTGTCTTGCTCCTATGTAGGAGTGCCCAGGGGCCCAAATCTCATAATCCACATATTACATTAAATTTAAAAAAAAAAAAAAAAAGTCTGCCTATACCAAAATTTTTTTAATACAGGTGCATCTCAATAAATTAGAATATCATAGAAAAGTTAATTTATGTCAGTAATTCAATTCAAAAAGTGGAAATAACACATTATATAGATCCATTGCACACAGAATGAAACATTTCATGTCTTAATTTATTTAATTTCTTCAAATAATAATGATTATGCCTTACTCAACTCAACTCAACTCAAACTTTATTTATAAAGCACATTAAAAACAACCGGGGTTGACCAAAGTGCTGTTATGATATCGCAGTTACCAGAAATAAGGTAAAAACTAGAAAGAAAAAAAACAACTAAAATGCTAAAATACATTAACACAATGCAATACAATGGAATATGAAATATATATTTTTTAATTTTTTAATTTTAAAATTAAAATTTTTTAAATTTTTTAAATTTTTTAATTTTTTAATTTCTTAATTTTTTAATTTTTAATTTTTTAATTTTTTAATTTTTTAATTTTTTAATTTTTTAATTTTTTAATTTTTTTTATCAGATGTGCCAGGGCGTTTTACTCCAGAGCCTCGGGGCCGCTGGCACAAAGGCACGGTCACCTTTGGTTTCACATTTATTAAAGACCTAAAATTCAATATCTTAAAAAAAATATATTTCAAAAGACCAATTTTAAAAGTATGTTTAATATGGAAATGTTGGCCTCTGAAAAGTATGTCCATCAATATGACTCAATACTTGGTTGGGGTTATTTGACTTGAACTACTGGAAATGGACTTTTCCATCATATTCTAATATATTGAGATGCACCTGTATTTAAATGTGTGTGTTAAGATTGGGGGACGTTCTTAATAATGAGACCTTAAAAAAACCAATGTAGCCTAAATACATTATTTCCATTGTTTTTACAGTGTTGGTTAATCTGGTTTCTAAAATGACGCTGTCTTAATTAAAATGACTGGCTCAATAATCCATAGCAACTTTTGTGACTGTTTATTTCTTTTATTAATAAATAACAGATTGTACATTTCTAATTTTTAAATTAACTTGAGTTGTAACAGGGTAGGCCTATTAAGTTATGCTTCAGCCTTTTCGGTCCAAATGTCTATTATCAATTTTCTTTCTCTATTTACTTATTGTTTACTTTGATCAATGTTTTTTTTCTGGTTTGTTACTTCTCTTTTAATGACATGTATTGACCGATATAAATGGAGACAAAATCCATAGCAACTAGTTTTTACCTGCAATAAGTAGCTGACCTATATGACAATCAGATTCAGAATCTGCTTTATTGGCCAAGTAAGTGTGTGCACATACAATTAATCTGATTTTTTTGTTACTCTTAATGTAGGCCTATTTGCACAGAGATAGGCATGCCAGTTATACAGCTACAGATATGTATATTGAAAATACCTACAAAACACAACACAAGGAAATTTGTATACAAGACAATAGTGCAATGGTGCAGAGTTTAAAGGGTTCTGGAATAATATGTAATTAATGTAACAGGTTGCTTTGTGATAGGTGGATATGGCAATATTTATATTGACAGGGACAGTAGCATGTTTAAAAAACAGCTTACATAAACTATAAAAAGAAATAATATACAGGTAGAGCTGCAACTATTATTCAATTAATCGAACAATAGTCTATTATTAAATTCATCTATTCGGAACTATTTTGATAATCTAATAATTGGTTTGAGCAGTTTTTCAAAGACAATAAGTCCAAATTCTCTGATTTCAGCTTCTTCAATGTGAATATTCCTGGTTTATTTGTTCCTTTTTGACAATAAACTGAATATCTCTTTGATTTGTGGACAAGACAAGAGATTTGAGGACGGGAAACACTGATTGATAT
The DNA here is from genome assembly GCF_030273125.1 of Centropristis striata. Taxonomy (NCBI): domain Eukaryota; kingdom Metazoa; phylum Chordata; class Actinopteri; order Perciformes; family Serranidae; genus Centropristis; species Centropristis striata. The sequence goes on along the minus strand of NC_081517.1, from coordinate 5,661,427 downwards.
TTTTCAACATTTTATTGACCAAACAACTAATCGATTAATCGTTTAACCCTCTGGAGTCCACGAAAGAACCGGCACAAGACTTCTTCATGACGCTGCAACGAAAAAAACGAAGCAGCATCGAGCTCTGCTGTCAGATTTTTTTAGAAGTTTCCATGTCCAATTTAATGCATCAACCCTTTTTCAGCAAAGGTAAAAAAAAAAAAAAACACCTCGACCAAGTGTACGTTTTTGCAAAGGTTTTTAATGCAATATTTTGTCTTGAATGTTTTTTTTGTGTGATTTTTGTCAATTTTTGTGTGTGTTTTAAGTGTGTTTTTATGTATTTTCTTGTAAAACAACAAACAAAAAAACAACTGTGTTTTATGTGTTTGTGTTTAGTGTGTTTTTTGTGTGTTGAAAATGTTGATTCAGTAAGTCAAAATTAAAAAAATAATAATCAGGTCATATAGGTGAGATTGAGCTGAAAACAATACCAACATGGCATGAAGTCATTTATACAGGCAGAATGAAAAGTTCATAAAAAACCAACAAAATAGCCCCAAACTCCAAAGGGTTAAATAATCAACAGATTAATGGATAATGAAAATAATCGTAAGTTGCAGCCCTATATACAGGTACACTGAAGTTCAGTGGACATGTGGTGTTAAAGGGTTATTGAAAGACAATATGGAATGATTTGAATTGATTGATTTGATTTGAGTTGATTTGAACAGTTCATCTGAGATATATATAGGTAGCCTATGTGTACCTTGTTTGGATAGGTCTGAAAGCATATCATTGGTTTATACTTATGGTTTATACTCTACATTAGCTATAGTGTAACCATGAGAAGTTGTGTGTGATTTCTCTACTAAATCTTAGATAACTGCCTAACTGTTATTGTTAAGAGCTAATGTGACAGGGAAATTGCCAACCTCTTTAACCCTCTATGGTCGATGTTGCCCCATTTTTGGCCCGTCAAATTTCTATAATACATGTTTTTGAGAGATGCAATACTTTAAAAAAGAGGGAAGTATAGGGAACCAATATCAATGCTTTAATTTGTCACATGACCTCCAGGAGGCCATATTGAAACCCTATTTTGCAGACTTTTCCAAAGGAAACAGCTTTGCCATTTTGCGGCACAAAAATCACTCAAAAAGTAATTTCCTGGCCCTTTTCCATCTGGAAAAAAATATTTTCCAACTGATAGGTGAGTAAACCTTTATTTTTGATAGTTTCATACACTTAGACTGTTCAAGACATTCATTTCAATGGGTCGTTGGTTCAATGGTACAATGTTTCCTACAGGCACCATTCAGAAAAGAAACCGGTTAAAAAGTTCCTATTATAATGTTTTTAAATTTAAAATGTTATGTATTGTACCCTGTTGAAGCTACTGATTCGTTTACAGATGTTTATTAAATAAACAATGTTAAAATTTATTTTAAAAACTTAAAAACTTAAAACCAAAAATAATATTAATAATAATAATAATAATTGTAAAATCTCTTCAGATTATGTTCATTTAGTCTATTTTAAGACAAAAAACACTCCTTTTTCCTAACTGGCATCACAATGCGTACCATAGAGGGTTAAAGTTCGGATGTTCGGACTTCAGCGGCAGCACTTGAAGGCAACGTCAGCCAACGGTGTTCTTTCGCTGTGCGCATGCGCAGAGCGCTAACTAGGAAGCAGAACAGACGAGCTTGACGGATTATGTGGACATTTCGGTGAGCGAAAGCAGCTGCTTTCTAATAATTTATTCGGGGTTTATACACTCGTGGAGAGAAGGGAGTCACCTTAAAATGAAGCGCTGACAGTTTAAAGGGAAGTCAGTGTCATTAAATGTACATTTAACTGTACGTATTAAGAGCTGAGCAACAATGATGTCAGAATGCGACCCGACAGAGACAGAGAGCGGCGGGTCCGGGCTGGACACCGGAGCAGCAGCGGGGTCTGCTTCAGACACTAACTTTCACTCCTCACACCCTCCCAAGGTGTTATTTGACAGGAATGGGATAGGGTTGGGACTCGCGGGGAACCCCGGAGCCGCCGTTCGTATCTCTAACTCTTGTGAAAGCGTCCTGACCGAGCTGGAGACGGACGGCTCCGGGGAAGAGACGCTGCTGTTGCCGTGCTTAGCAGGAAGCTCGTCCCCGCGGGATGGACGAGAGAAGAGGAGCAGGCGGAGCAGACACAGCTCCTCGTCGGATAAAGACACCTTGGCCTCCCCAGGTAACATCTGTCATACAAGGAAGTACACGAACCCGTGTTAAGAATGCATGTGGGGTTTTTTTTTTTTGTGTCGCATATGCTTCACTGCCAAATGACACTGGCTGATTACAGGTGTATAATAGATAACAGTGAATGCAACGTGGTCAAAACGGTCTGATGTCATACAAGCTGTGGTTTAACACACTGGAGGCTCTTGGGCCTGGTTTAGGGAACCAAAGCTTTGGACATGGATAGGAGATAAAGGGATAACTTGTTGCCCCAGCACAGTACAACACTACCTAGTTTCTAAGCAAAAAAAGCAACACTGCATGTAGGGCTGGGTGATATGGACCAAAAGTCATATCCCGAAATATATATATGTATATATATGATTTAGGGAACCAAAGCTTTGGATATGAATAGGATATAAAGGTATAATTTGTTGCCCCAGCACAATACAACACTACCTGGTTTCTAAGCAAAAAAAGCAATCCAATCCAATCCACTTGCTGTACATAGAATCAACAATAAAACAAACATTTCCATATAACAATCAGCAATAAATAACAAGTGTATAAATCTAAAATGATGCTATAAATAAAACAATACAATCAAACAGATAAACATAGTAAAATAAATAAAAGACGTAGTTAAAAGTAGTAAAAGAAATAAAAGACACAGAGGCAAGCAACTCTGCATGTAGGGCTGGGCGATATGGACCAAAAGTCATGTTCCGATACAGGTTTTTTAAAGCTGATGCCGATACCGATTATTTTGACATCAGTCTTAACCGATCCCCGATGTGCTGCCGATTGTTTTGAGCCGATCTTGAAGCCGATATTGACTTTTCTCCCTCCATTTACATGATAAAAATGACACAATGATCACAAATGTTACACAAGTCTCAATTTAAACCAAAAAAGAAACATTAATTAACAAAACAAACATGCTTCTGCTCGATCTTCCTTTCCTTTTTATAAGTTGTTCTAGGCTTGGAGGTGGTGGCCGATCAGATGATCCACATATTTGATGTGTTTCTCTTTTTCCGGTATCAGCAGCAGCTCACCAGAGAATGGCAGATGTTGCACCGAGCCTTGCCTGGTGTTGGCTCAGTGAAATGGGCTAAATGATTGGCGAATGCACGCACGTATCAGCCGATGCCAATTCAAGTAAAAAACGCAAATATTGGCCCAATATATCGTTCGGCCGATGTTTTGGTCTACTTCTAATATATATATATATATATATATATATATATATATAATGTACTAATATACTTGCATAGAATATATAATAATATAATAATTAATACTCCTAAATCTTTCTATAATAATATAATTTTCCGCTCAAATACTCATTATTATAACACTCGAAGGGCGAATAGTGGACTGATAACTCTACCATTTCCTAAGACTGTCTCTTTGAAGTTGTCAGTGTTTTTTAGGTCAACTGCACTTTGGATAAATCTTTCAGATGAGGTTGATGAAATTAAGGGAAAGGCTGGTTTAAAAAGAAGATTAAGAAAGTATTTTATGTCATCACCTTAATTATATCTTAATTTTATTTGAGTGTGGTTGGGCTATGTAATACAAGACTGTATAATGCTTTCTTACTCATCTTTTTAAAACATTTTTTTATATTTTTATAATGACTTGAGTTTTTAATCCCTGTGGTACTCTATCAAAAATTATTGTCTGGACTCCAGGAAGACTAGCTGTCGTCTTGGCGTCAGCAAATGGGCTCCTTTTAAATAAAAACATATTTAGGCTGAATATCGATATACGATATATATCCTGATATTTTTTATCGCAAAGTGAGAGTAAATGTTCAGCCAAAGCCAAATAGGACACAAATAATTTTATTGAAACCCTTTATTTAAGTGAACATAAATACTGTATAACAACAGCAGTAGCCTTTTTTTAATCAAAACTCCATAAAGTGCATATTTAAATTAAAAAAAATTCAATAAAAATAGCCTATGAAATAAAATAGGCCAATCTTTTTCTGAAATAAAAATATTTGTATGAGAAAAGACAACAACAAACATTACAAAAGAACTAAATATGACAAACCCTAGTAAGGGCAGCATTTATATATAAAAGAAAAAATAATTGAACTACCGGTATATCGATATATGGTCTAATTCCATATCACATTTAAAAATATATGGATACATCGCCCAGCCCTATATGCATGTAATGAAAACCTTACACTATCCTTACACTCATGTTAAACTAATGGGATCAGACTTGTGTTTACATGGAGACGGACTCTGTACTCTGGCTGTGTCCCAATGTCAAGGAAGGATGCTCAAACGGCTGGATTTGAAGGATGCCACGTCATCGACAGCCGCCGAAGGACTGTCCCAATGTCGAGGATGCTCCGGAGGACAGAGTCCTTCTTCTGCCCAAATTCCAAGGATGCATGTGTGTATCCTCCGTGCGCTCCCATTACCCATAAAGCATTGCGCACACCGGTCTACCGGGAGATTTAAAAATGGCGAGCGTAGAAACAGCGACGCATTTAAATAAGTATTTACAGTTTACACTGAATGTTGTCACATAACTTACAAAACGTGTGTTCAAAGTCAAGCAAAAACATATACATAAACAAATGCCAGAATATTTGTCTAAAGATAATAAACGTCATCTTGATACATTGCCGGTTAAGTTAATTAATGCCGTCTCAGTCGCTAAAGTTATTGTTTATTAATTTATATGTGTCCGATGATGATGTACTATGTGCAACTGTGCCATTCAGAAAGTTATACATTTCTTTATTGTGTTTACAGGGACCGAAAGTCCGCTATTATCCGTTATTGTTATTTATAAATAACTGTTATTGTACTGTACTGTAAAATAAAAAATAAAAAATCACAGAATATATTTCCATGATGAATTATGCGCCGCTGCATTCATGACACTAAGTAGCGGCCGAATTCAGCCAGGATCAGTTAAATATTCAGGTTTAATCCACTTTATGGTTTTTACTTGATAAATCGTGGAGATTCAACCTTAAAGCATCTTCTTCCATTTTCACAAATATGTGTCAGAGTGCTGATGCCAGAGACACATTCATGTCGTGAACTGATTTTGAAATTGCGGCGCTGAATTTATTTATTTATTTTTTAATAAACTGATAAGAACAGATACTACACTTGATCTTAGCCAAAGGGCCGAGAGCGGCGCTGAAGTTAAGCAGGACGTCCAATTACGCAATGACGCACAGCTGCACACTCCGAAGGCTGTCCCATTTGTGCATTACACCAGTCAAAGGAAGGACTCTTGCCTTGCCTTCGGAGGACCCGACTCTGAAGGAAGGATCCTACCAAGGAAGGATCCTTGACATTGGGACACAGCTCCTGTCTGCCAACTCTGTGTGTGCTCTCCAGTTAGCTGATGTAATAGCAACATGTTATCATCCCTGTGAATGATATGAGCTGGCACTTGAATGCTACGTAGAAGTTCAGCCAGGGTAAAATGATATCATTATACAAGCCTCACCGCAAGCACCTTTAATCCACATTCATAATTGTCAGATTTTTCTATTGTTTTTTTGTTCCTGAGTTAATTCTAATTCTCATAAAGCAGGTGTGTAGGTGTCTAGGCAGATGTTTTCATCAGTATAAACTCAGAACAGAATTTATTTTTTGCTGCTTATCTGTTCTCAGCCTTGCATATCTGCAGCTCTAGATTTGATTCAGACTATAAAAAGAAAAAATGGTATGGTGGACAACAAAGAAAAGGTGATCTAGTCACCATGGAAGCGGCACATATTCTGACTTAACTACTAATTGGATTTAACACCACTCCTCCTCATACCACCCACATTTTTTTTTTCCTGCAACACGATTTTGGAGCATTTGTTTCCTTTTTATATTAATTTCTATTGGTCTTTTTCTCACTCTTCCTTTCTTTTCCTGCTGATATCTATTGTTCGACCATGTTCTATTGGGGCCAGATATCTAGGCCACAGGTAGACACGCTGAGCCTGAAATCGCAGGTGTTAGTGTCCCATTTCCTCTGGCCTTTTAGAACAATGGGGTTCAGGTCTAGAATTACAACATGGATTTTATTCAGTGCATTTTAAATAAGGATCACACATAGTCCTGAGGGCTGTGACTGTGTCGCTTTGTATGATATAAAGTCAAACCCATTTCCATTGCAAATTCTGGCAGGTAAATTCAAGCATGCGTATCTCATGGAACAATGTGAGTCCTATCTTCAAAAACTGCATCCAGCTTTTGGTTCCTACTGTCTTCTTTCACCAGAGTCCATTGTTAAGAAAAATGTATACATTTGCAGGTATTGTAATATTTCATAATGCAGCTGTCAGTTTACAGGACAGAGATTCAAATAACACAAATACATCTAGGGATGATCCGATCACGTGATCGGAAATCAGGGCCAATCACGTGGTTTCAGACTCGATTGGAATCGGACATTATGTCCCGATCAGGGATCGGATATATGTATATTCAGCATGATATCATTTTACTGCAGGCTGCATGTCAATAAGCGAAGCAGAAGTTCACACACTTCAACCTAGGTGGCGCTAATGCACCTTAAAGTTGGTGCCGCCGCCATTACAAGAAGAAGAAGAAGAAAAAAAGTGAACGAAAATAACACTGCGATTGCAAACTGTGAGGTACGTAAACTGGGAATTTCAAGAGGTGGCAAGGACAAGGCTGCATTCAATACAACAATGAAACGCTCAAAGAATGTGTGTTAAATGCTAAAATAAAAAAGACACGTTAGGGCTGGGCGATATGGACCAAAAGTCTTATCCCGATAAATTTAGGCTGAATATCGATATACGATATATATCCCGATATTTTTATCTCAGTGAGAGCAAATGTTCAGTCAAATATGACATGTCACAAGTAGTTTTATTGAAACCGTTTATTAAAGTGAACATAAATATTGTATAACAGGAGTAGCTTTTTAAAAAACCAAAGCTCCATAAAGTGCACATTTAAATAAAAAAATATCCTAAATAAAAATAGCCTATGAAGTTAAATAGGCCAATCTTTTTCTGAAATAAATATATTTATATGAGAAAATAATAATGGAAATTACAAAATAACTAAATATGACTAACCCGAGTAAGGGCAGCATTTACAGTCCAGGCCAAAAGTTTGGACACACCTTCTCATTCAATGTTTTTCCTTCATTTTCATGACTATTGACATTGTAAATTCATCAAAACTATTAATGAACACATGTGGAATTATGTACTTAACAAAAAAGTGTGAAATAACTGAAAACATGTCTTATGTTCTAGTAAGCAAAGGGTGGTTACTTTGAGGAATCTAAAATACAAGACATGTTTTCAGTTATTTCACACTTTTTTTGTTAAGTACATAATTCCATATGTGTTTATTCATAGTTTTGATGCCTTCAGTGAGAATCTACAATGTAAATAGTCATGAAAATAAAGAAAAATGCATTGAATGATGGGTGTGTCCAAACCTTTGGCCTGTACTGTATATATAAAGAAAAAGCAAAAAAAACCTGATCGGGACATCCCTAAATACATCATGAGCTTGCAGTGACTTGGATACAAAGCTGTGTGTAAATTTTGGTGTGGCCACACATCTTCACAGTAACCTCCTTTCAGAGTGCAGTGTTGCGACATCTCACACACTGTGTGCACTGCAGGTCAGCAGGTCTCTGGAGCTCCCAGTGAGTTGCTCTCCTGCTGTGAAAAAGCTCTGCTGTACCCATTAACTGACCGAGGGCTCTGAGACAAACATTAAATATGCATAAGGCCTTTGTGAAAGCAAACACAGAGCCGGCCATGCAAACACTGTGGTCCAGTGCAGCGCATGATGATGAAGAAGAAGAAGAAGAAGAAGAAGAGGGGGTTTGGGAGAGAGGAAGTCTACATGTGTATTTACTTTCTCTCCAGCTTTGTGTGAGGTGAAAATAATGGAAAGTGAACACGAGACATTCCTCCCTCCTGCTCCTTGTAGTCGCACTGCACAATGATATTATCCTCGACTTTCATCAGCAGTGCAATCCAGTGCGAGCATGCATCCATCATCAGGCAAGACAGCTGAATAAACACACTGAGTCTATTGTTGGAGATTAAATGATGAAGATAAAATATTGTGTCAGCTCTGTCTTACACACAGAAAGTGTGTTGTAAATCAGAGGCACTCCACAGAACTTCTTCACAATCTATCTTTAGGTCTGTGTGTTGACACCACATTATTTCCATATTAAAGTCAAGATGGAGCTGTTTTTTAAATAACTGTCCCTGCAGATCACCAAAAAGATACCTTCAGGACCACATGTCTTGTGGCAGGGTAGCATTAGAAATTGCAAATTGTACATTACCCAGAAGACTCTCCAGCTTCAGGGGGGAGCTGTGGACTGCAGAATGGCCTAATTTAGAGAAATGGCACATCTCGTACTACAGTCCCCAACAAGTTTAAACAGAATGAGATCATTTACTTATCCTTAGTGACATGTATTCAAATTCAAATTGGACAAAGACGGTATATTTAACCCTTTATCGGGCGAAGAACTATATTTGGTAACTTCAGTGGATATCAAAATGGGCTCCCCATGTCTCTCTGTTTGGTCGTAGAACCACATGGACTTGTACAAGGAGAACTTTACTTTGACGGCATATTAAGGCCAAGTATGAATAAAAATATAAACGTGGGCGGGGGGAGGGGGGGTTAAAGTGGCAAATCTGCTTGAAAAAAAGTCGCAGATTTAGGAGACTAAAGTGGGGGAAAAAAGAACTTTTTTTTTCTCGCAGATTCACCACTTTAAATCTCATAAATGTGCACCTTTTTTCTCGTAGATTTGACACCTGTAAGTCTTTTTTTCTCAAAATATTACCCCCCTCCCCCGGGTCCGTATGTTTTTTTACACATTCTGGCTGTATGTAATATCCTCCAATATTCTCTAGGGTTGAAATTTGGAATTTGCAAGTATTTCAATCAGTTAACCTCTCAAACCTGACCTACTTTTAGTTTTTTTGAACCGATGTAGTTTTGGTTGAGTTTTAGTCACATGCTGAACAAGCACAATTACAGAAACTAGATGTTACCTTCCAAATGAAGCATCACATATGCATGCTAAGGAAGGGCTGGGCGATATGATGATATACATCATCAAAATAATATAAAAATATCAGTTGGATAAAGTGCTGTATATATCTGTTACTGTAATGGAAATTGGGCTAGTCAAGTCTTGAAGCAATTTCCTGTAGAATGATCTGATAAGGTTGCGCAAGTTAGTCTTTAAATGATCTAATGCTCTACGTTCAGGCATGGTTTGAATAATTTTATATTATAAACTAGGTTTACCAAGTGCCAAATGGTGCAAAAACACAAGGACAATGTAGCTGAATACATTATTTTGGTATCCACTAGCACTTTGATGAGTACCTCATGCACAGAGACTTGAAAACATAAAAAAAATTGCAATTGTACGTTGCTTTTAGAGTGAGAGGTCAGTGAATATATTGAGGCAGGGGGCTTTCAGTTAGAGGAAAGAAACTATGAAGGCACAAATCACTCAAGCACCAACTAACGATTATTTTTAATCATTGATTAATCATCGTTTGGATGGACTAGATCCAAACTAGACTAGATGACTAGATGTTTGGATGAATAGTCAGAAACTGTTCCAAGTCCAATGTGGTGTCTTGTTTTCTCATTCCAAAACACAAATATATTCATTTTAATGTGATTATAAAGCATAGAAAAGCAGGAAATCTCCATATTTTAGAAGCTGAAATCAGCATTTTCTGCTTTTTGCATGAAGAATTACTCCTAATGATTATCAAAATAGTTGGTGATTATTTTTCCGTAGCTCTATAAGTCACCCAACATGGGAACAGAAACACTGAGTGGAAGTCCTTTAGAGTCCCTTCTTTTAAGTAAAAACAGTTTGATGACAGGATATTTGAATCTTTGGTCAGTTGTTACTGGGCCACCTGGCTCACAAAACCCTGACATGAATCTACCTTTTAAATAATCCACATCCCTTTTTTTTTGCATATCTCTATCCTTCTATTCTCTCCTTCCTTCTTTTTAATTTGCTTCTCTCTCAATCCCCCTTCAAGTGAATTAGCTTCAAAGCTGTCTTTGTCTCTCCTTATCTCCCTGTGACAAATGGCATGTTAACTGTCCTCCGGTGCTTTTGTCCATTCTTCCCTCCTTCCTCTCCTCCCCGTGTCTGTCCCTTCATCCCTCCCTGCTTCCCACTGTGGCTTTAGTGTGACTGATACAGAGCATATGGAGCCTTTCTGTCAGCTGACTCTGCTGTCCCGTGTGAGGAGGAGACAGGAGATCGTGTTGTGTCATGTGATTGAGTCTTTATCACAGGAATAATTAGCAGCCAATACCAATCAGTCAGCGGCCACATCCAGAGAATTAGATCAGATCTGCAAGGCAATAAGAGAGGCCGTTTTCTGACAAGTGGCAGGAATTGAAACCGTTTAAGTCAGCTATTCTCAACCTTTGGGTCGGGACCCCAATTGGGGTCGCGAGATGGTTTCTGGGGGTCGCCAAATCATTTTGGAAGTCTCCACTGTGTTAAAGTGTTCATGTGTTAATGTGTTTTAGTCTTTTTGGTCATTTTGTGTGTGTTTTTTTGGTCATTTTGTGTCTTTTTTTTAATCATTTTGTGGTCAATTTGTGTGTTTTTTGGTCATTTTGTGTCTTTTTTGGTCATTTTGTTTCTTTATTGGTAATTTTGTGGGGTTTTTTTTAGTCATTTTGTGTCTTTTTTTGGTAATGTGTCTTTTTTTTAGTCATTTTGTGTCTTTTTTTGGTCATTTTGTGTCTTTTTTTTGGTCATTTTGTTTCCTTTTTTAGGTCATTGTTTCTTTTTTGGGTGATCTGAACTGTGCGTGTGAGATTCTGTTCAGTGAGCGGTGGTCGCGGACAACATGCATGTTAACTTGGGGGTCGCGACTCAAAAAGGTTGCGAACTACTGTTTTAAGTGACCAAAAGTACTGTATAACAGGAGTACCTTTTTTTTTTTTTTTTTTTTTTTTTTATATCAGCAGTTATTTATTCTCGCTTTACATGTCTTCAGACAGTTTCAAGCTTGATGTTTACATGTGTACATACAATAGGGCGCTGGTTGTGAGACTTTAAAGACTAAATATAGTTAGTGGGGCAAGACACTGTAGAATGTATCTGTTTTTATGATAATTTAAGAAATCATTACAATTAATGTCTGTAGAGATAAGAAACAATCGAATTATTATCATTATTTTTTTTGAGTACCTTTTTTTAAAAAAAAATTAAAGCTCCATAAAGTGCACATTTAAATTAAAAAAAATATCTTAAATAAAAATATTTGATGAAATAAAATAGGCCAATCTTTTTCTGAAATAAATATATGAAAAAAGAATAACGAACATTACAAAAGAACTAAATATGACAACCCCTAGTAAGGGCAGCATTTATATGTAAAGAAAGAAGAAAAATTGAACTATATCGATATATGCGATATAGCAATAAGAGAGGCCGTTTTCTGACAAGTGGCAGAGTCTGTCATTCAGCTGGGTCTCCTCTCTGTGCAGCCGGTTTCATTACACAGTCCAGACACATGCAGCTCTGGTGATTGTGTGATTTTAAATTGGCCATAAGTGTGAATGTGTGTGTGATAGACTAGCCACCTGTCCTGGTGGTGTCCTACCTCTCACCCAGTGTGTGCTGGGAACTCTTCCAGCCTCCCGTGACCCTGAACAAGATAATCTCTTCAGAAGATGGATGGATGGATGGATGGCTCCTGTTGCCTCTACAGCCACATACAAACTGTCTGCATGATGGGACAGAGTGGGATAGGTCGAGGCTAGGGCTGGGCGATATGGACCAAAAGTCATATCCAGATATATTTAGGCAGAATATCGATATACGATATATATCCCCATATTTTTATCACAAAGTGAGAGCAAAGAAAAAATATGACATGTCACAAGTAGTTTTATTGAAACTGTTTATTTAAGTGACCATAAATACTGTATAACAGGAGTACCTTTTTTTTTTTTTAAATCAAAGATACATAAAGTGCACATTTAAATAATAAAAAAAATATGTTAAATAAAAATAGCTTATGAAATAAAATAGGCCAATCTTTTTCTGAAATAAATATATTTATATGAAAAAAGAAGAACGACCGTTACGAAATAACTAAATATGACAAACCCTAGTAAGAGCAGCATTTATATATATATAAAGACGATGCGATATGGTCTAATTCTATATCACATTTAAAAATATATCAATATATCTTTTATATCGATATATCGCCCATCCCTAGTAGATGGTAAAAACTGAAATAGGCATATAAAAATAAGAGGTGGTGGGGGGGGGAAATCGATGCAGCATAGTATTGTGATATTTTGCGTGGCAATATTATATTGATTCTTGGCCACCAAATATCGATATTTAGTGTTCCAGAGGCCTTATCAGGCTCACTTTTAAGAATATACTGGTATCATATGAAACTAGAATATATAAGGAATCTATAGGCATCATGCGCATCAGGATATCGTGTTGGGAAGTTGTTGAAATAATGCTGCACAGTTAGCCTTTTTTTTATGTTTCATTCAAAAAAATTCAGAACAGTGAAGCTTAAAGTTGAAGAAAGTTAGATAAAATGCTGCAGTTGTTGTCGTCCAACATGTTTGATATCAGTTCAGTTTGACTGAATACTTTGTTAGTCAGTCTGTGGGTTTGACTCTCATTGTGGAGAAATAAAAAGACTGAAGTGAGATGAATAGACTGAGAATTTTCTCTTATTTGACAAAACAAGTCTTGACTGAATTTAATTTTGTGGACACAAAATGCAGTTAAACAGTTAAATCTCAATATATTGTATTGCAATACTCACCATATCGCAAAATGCTTAAAATCACAATAATATTGTATCGTGACTTAAGTATCAGGATAAAATCGTACCGTGGGCCTCTGCTGATTCACACCTCTAATAAAAATATACTTTATTTGGATGAAGTTCCTCTCTTTTTCACAGAGCAATATTCTTTCTACTATTTAAATAAGTTTTTGCAAAGATGACCTATGCATGTTTTCAATGGTTTTCATCATTAATACACAGAAAAAAGATTCTTGTCTATTGTCTTTCATGCCAATCAGCTCATTTTGTATGTTTGACACAGCTTACCATGGATATTTCCTGATGATGCTTTAAGGTTATAAAAAACGTCATTGCCACTGTATGCTCACACTGTATTTTGGATGTAGTATTATTATTCTGTTCGTTAAGGTTAGTTGATAGTTAAATGGATGGTATGATTGCCCATAATGTAGATTCTTAATATCAACCTGAACTCTTTTCTGGCTCCAGGTACCAGCAGTGGAGACTTCAACCATTTCCCTGATGATCCAGAGTTTGCAGATATTATTCAAAGGGCAGAACAAGCTATCGAGAACGGCGTCTTTCCAGAGAGGATTTCCCAGGGTTCCAGTGGGAGCTACTTCGTCAAAGACCCAAAAGGGGTGAGAAGGAGATATTATTATATTCAGATCTCTTACTTCAGTAAAAGTACTAATACCACACTGTGAAATTACTCCACTACAACTAAAAGTCCTGCATTTAAAACTTACTGGAGTAAAAGTACAAAAGTATCAGCATCAAAGTGTACTTTAAGTATCAAAAGTAAAAGTACTCATTATGCAGAGTGGACCCACTCAGATTGTTATATATGTTGTAAATATATTATTAGATTATTATTTTTGATGCATTTATGTAAGAAGTGTTTTCCTGTTGTCAATGTTGGGCTCATTTTAACTACTTAATATACATTTATGTGGTTTAATTGATAAACATGCATAATCACTTTAAATTGATCATGTTTTTCATGTTAAATCTCGGCCTGAAAAGTAACTAAAGCTCTCAGCTAAATTTAGTGTAGTAAAAAGTACAATATTTACCTTAAAATGTAGAAGTATAAAGTTACAAATGTGGAAATACTCAAATAGAGTACAAGTACCTCAAAACTGTACTTAACTACAGTACTGTCTCTTGGCCAATGAAATGCATCAGAATACATGTGGGAGTGTCGCAATGCAACATGGGACTTTTCCAGAACTTTGAAATCATCACCAAAAAAAAGACACAAAATGACCAAAAAATGACACAAAAAGACACAAAAAGACACAAAATGACACAAAAAACACAAAATGACTAAATAAAGACACAAAATGACACAAAAAAACACAAAATGACTAAAAAAAGACACAAAATGACTGAAAAAGACACAAAATTACCAAAAAAGACACAAAATGACCAAAAAAGACACAAAAAGACACAAAATGACTAAAAAAAGACAAAAAATGACCAAAAAGACAAAATGACAAAAAAAAAAAAAGACATAAAATGACTAAAAAATGACCAAAAAAGACAAAATGACTAAAAAAAGACACAAAATGAGAATACATGTGGGAGTGTCACAAGGCATCATGGGACTTTTCCAGAACTGAAATCATGGCAGAAGACGACTATAGCGGAGGGAGCTCAGATATAACTGCTATAAGCTCTCAAATCCTTTTTGAATTTCATTTCTATCTGCTACAGAGGCTGAAAAATCTATTATTTAGTAGAAGTGTTGACACTTCTGTTAAATTTCCAGAAAAACTTCAGGTTTTAGGGGTTATTTTAAAATCACCCAGAGGTTTTACAGGCATTTTTTTTACAGCCGTTTTAGGCCTAAATGGGTAAAGGAAGCATTAAATATTCACGTTCCACATTCAAATCTATCTCAATAGTGTAGAAGTTCAAGCTGGTGATTAAATGTGCAAGCTTTTTGACATTTAGCTCATGTAACGTCTCTAATAGGTGGTTCTACATTGCTTGAACGGGAGGCCAGTTGTATAGATCACAGGAGCAGGAATCCACAGCAGAGACTTGCTGAATAATGCAGCTAGCGAAGCTCGCATCAATAACAGATGCATGGTTAGCATCACATTTACAGCTTTAATGTACACTACAGGGACAATATATTGATCTGGAACTTGTTAGCAGCACCTCTGTCACTTTCCATTTGTTGCTCATAACTTTACAGGTCTTTCCTTTAGGGGTCTATATGGGTGATTCTCATGAAGCCAGTCTAAGTTATGTCTGTGAAGATTATAAGGACATACTTAATTAAACTAAATATATTTCACTTTTATATGAATGAACAATATAGCCATAAAGAGATACAATTCATTGTTTTGTGTTAAAAATAATGTTTTCTATATTTTTGAACATATTTTTGATTCACAAATGAATTACCGTAATGCGTCCAGATAAAAATGTCATGTTTTCCTCACACTTATATACAATAAATGTTTAATAAACTTTATAAAAAAATAAATACACATTTGTTTAAAAATGTATAATTTAACAGAATATAATCAAATATAATGGTTTTTAACAATGTATAAAGAACAAAATCTGAATGAAAATGAATGAGAAAAAAAGGTTAAATGTTACGGTAATGATAGAATCGTTTGCATTAATATATGTGTATATTTTAATAAAATACATTTTGGTGATACCAGCTACTCTTGAGCATATTTAAGTGCTTGCCAAAGAAAAACTTTCGTTGTTTTTTTTATTTAAAAATGTGTTAAGGTAAAGAATTTTGCTCACAGTGTCTCTAAAAATGTCAGAAAATACCTTAAAATGTTTTAAATAGATTATAAATTCATATTAAACAGTGACTTTAGATTGTATGTTATAAAGGGTCAAAGGAAATATGTATTCAATGCTCTTGATTTTTGCAAAGAGCTGCACCATGTTCATGAGAATCACCCATAAGCTCGTTCTTTCAAGGTCTCTTAACATTTAAAACAGCTCGTACTAGTTATGTCCCTGTGTGCTGTCTGCTCCTGTTGTGCTGCCATGTGCTAAATATAAGTCAAAATGCATGTTTAATGTAATACTCTATTATTCTCTCTTTCTTCTACAGAAAGTCATTGGTGTTTTCAAACCAAAGTCAGAGGAGCCTTATGGTCACCTGAACCCCAAATGGACCAAATATTTTCATAAGGTACATACACGATGTCATAACGGTGTTATGTGTATGTGTGTGAAAACAATATACAGGTGCATCTCAATAAATTAGAATATGAAAAAAAAGTTTATGTCAGTAATTAAATTCAAAAAGTGGAAATAACACATTATATAGATCCATTAGACACAGAATGAAACATTTCACATCTTAATTTATATTGTGGGTTCTAGGCATTTAGAAAATGTGTTCTTTATATTCCCTAGTTTATAAAACATTTGCAAAGTCATTTTAAAATGTATATACATATATTTTTTTATGTTGATTTCCTGCTATATTTAGACTATAATCAGGAGGAAATTGCTGACTGATACATCAAAGTAAAATCTAAAAATGAATACTAATAATTGATTATTAAAATTCAGATATACACTTTGCTAACTGCTCCAAACACAGGTGCATCTCAATAAATTAGAATATGATAGAAAAGTTTATTTATGTCAGTAATTCAATTCAAAAAACACATTATATAGATCCATTACACACAGAATGAAACATTTAATGTCTTAATTTATTTAATTTCCTCTAATTATAATGAGTATGGCTTACATTTAATGAAGACCTAAAAATTCACTGTCTCAAAAGATTTGAATATTACAAAAAACAATTTTAAAAAGTATGTTTAATATGGAAATCTTGGCCTCGGAAAAGTATGTCCATCTATATGACTCAATTCTTGGTTGGGGCTGTTTGACTTGAACTACTGGAAATGAACTTTTCCATCATATTCTAATTTATTTAAATTCATATCACAGTACTCTTATCTAGGATTTTATTTTGAAAGACTTTTCTCAAAGTCTCAAAGCCTGTCCTCTCCCTCTCCAGCTGTGCTGTCCGTGTTGTTTCGGTCGAGGCTGCTTGCTGCCTAACCAGGGTTACCTCTCAGAGGCTGCTGCCTCACTGGTTGATACCAAGCTGGGACTGGGAGTGGTGCCCAAAACCAAGGTGGGGGCTCTGGCTGCATGCATGTTATTGCATTTGAACATTTTTTAAATTTGCAACATGCTGTTACAGTTTGACTGAAATCACAGTGAACTCCTGTGAATGTTTTTAAGCAGAATATTCAGCAGTGGACCGGTATTAGGGCTGGGCGATATATCAATATAAAAAATATAATAAAAAAAAAAGAACACCATTGCACTTAATATTGATTGAGATGGTTAGCAATGGAGTTAATAATGAGATATAAACTATGTTTATTGGGATTTTTTAGTTTCTGGCACTTTTGGATAATAAAACATGCCCTGTGTCAAATTGACCCACAAACATTATTGCTGTTCCTGAGAAACGAACATAACAGGAGGGTTAACTACTTATAACTACTTACAAAAAATAAATAAATGATTAAATAAATAAAAATGTTTTTTAATGTGATATGGAATTAGACCATATCGCACATATCTATATAGTTCAATTTTTTTCTTTCTCTATATATAAATGCTGCCCTTACTAGGGTTTGTCATATTTAATTCTTTTGTAATGTTCGTTATTCTTTTCTCAAAAAGATTGGCCTATTTTATTTCATATGCTATTTTTATTCAAGATATTTTTTTTATTTAAATGTGTACTTTATGGAGCTTTAATTTGAAAAAAGGCTCTCCTGTTATACAGTATTTATCTTCACTTAAATAAACAATTTCATTTAAACTACTTGTGACG
Organism: Centropristis striata; assembly: GCF_030273125.1. NCBI lineage: Eukaryota > Metazoa > Chordata > Actinopteri > Perciformes > Serranidae > Centropristis > Centropristis striata. Next base: position 5,643,519 of record NC_081517.1, on the reverse strand, counting down.
TGTCATATTTAGCTTTGACTGAACATTTGCTCTCACTTTGCAATAAAAATATCAGGATATATATCATATATCGATAGTCAGTCTAAATATGTCGGGAAATGGCTTTTGGTCCATATCGCCCATCCCTAACTGGGATATAGACGTGATATTTTTTCTATCTGTCGGAGCAGTGGTTACTAGTAAAGCAGTGGTAACTGAGCGTTTGATCCTTTTATCAGGTGGTGTATCTGGCTAGTGAGACGTTCCACTACAGCGCCATCGACAGAGCCAAATCCAGGGGGAAGAAGTACGCCTTAGAGAAAGTCCCTAAGGTGGGACGACGCTTCCACAGAGTGGGCCTCCCACCAAAGGTAACACAGTGTGTTTATTCCCTGTCATGGACTAATGTTTTGTACGGGCATGGTTGGAAACTCGTCTCCTGTTCATTTTTGTGTGGTGTTCACCTATTGTTTTTACACTCTGTGTTGTTAAAAACACCTTCTAGCTGAAGGTACTCAAAACAAATACTAATATACAGTCATGGAAAAAATTATTGGACCATTGTTTTCTTCAATTTCTTGTTCATTTTAATGCCTGGTACAACTAAAGGTACATTTGTTTGGACAAATATAAGGATGACAACAAAAATAGCTCATAAGAGTTTAATTTAAAAGCTGATATCTAGACATTTTCCATGGTTTTCTTGATGATAACAAAAATCATGACCAAGAAAACATCTGTATTTTATTATATAAGCTGAGGTTGAACAAAAATATATCCAATGTCACAGCCAAAATGATTGAAAAATTCAAAAGCCAAAATCGCCATAGTAACACACTTGGGTTAAACAGTTTATTTAAATATCATGTTGTTGTTTTTTAACATCTACATCAGGGGTCTCGAATACTCAAATTCCTGGGGGCCGCTGAAGGCATTATCAAAAGGTAGAAGGGAGAATATCAAGGTGGGGGCCACAAAATATCGTCACGAGGGCCGCAATTGGCCCGCGGGTCGCGAGTTTGAGACCCATGGTCTACACGGTCTACTTCTCATGGTAATGAAATGAAAGGGTTGTGGTCTCAGCGAGCGGAGGGCTCAGAATAGCCCTGGCAGAGGACAGTAAAAGGAATCATGTCACACACTCTGTTCCCTGAAAAGACAGGTTTATTCAAGAAATAGGTCAGAGGAAGCATAAATGTCATCTCTGCCTCAATATGTGCTCTTTTTTCAGGGCCTTTCAAGCACCGATTGTGTATTTTGATCTAATTTGTTAGTGTGCTGTTCTAGCATCCAACGCCAGTTTTAGCATTTCATCAGAATCCAGTAGAACAACACAACATGCAGCTCGCTGTCTCTTATCTGAGACTTCCTTCTTGATGATCTGTAGCTTTGGAGATGGTGAAGCTAACCTACGTGTTCAGGAAGTAGTACGAGGAAGTTTCATCTTTTATATGCACTGCTGACATTTCAGCCTGTTGACATCAGAAATTCACGTTACATCATTGCACCCCACCACACCATTACCATAGAAACAAGCTGCCTGCTATTTCCACAACACTGTTTTTATGTGTACTAGTGCAGTGCCATAGGTAGCAATTTGTATAGTGGGAGATGAAGTAGATTTTTCAATTATGGCCAAATGAGGTTGTGTGTTAAAGTGGGATGTACAATGAGATGTAATACTCTTTTTTTTTTTTTTTTAAGAAAAAGAAACTAAATCATTCAACATGGTTAGACATATTTACAGACACAGATATAGGAGGGAATAAGTTTACATGCAGCACAAACAGATGGATGTGAATAACAGAATTTGCACATTACATGCATAAAACACTTTTCATAAGGTACCACACCATCCAGCACATACACATTGAACATTGATATTAGCTGGAAACTATTTGAATATTACTGGAAAATCAAACCTTGTAGCTCACTTTAAAACTCCTACAGATAGGTAGGCTAAATAGACTTCCAGATGAGATGAGTCAGGGTGGAAATCCAGAGTGAATTGTGTTACTGACCAGGTGTAGGACTATCACACAATGGGGCGGAGCTCCCCTAAAAGGGGGCGGAGCTCCCCTAAAAGGCGTCCGATCGGAAACAGTGCAATGCTGCAACATGTCCTACGTAAATAATGATATTTTGAAAAATGTATTCAAAAATTTTCTAAATCGAGGATTCACACCTTCGTGCCATGTGCAAGACACAATATGAAATCTGAGGTCAGTCTGACTAACGGACAGAGAGATATGAACTAGACAAGGGGTCTCAAACTCAAATTTCCGCTGGAGGCAATATCAAAATTACTAAAAAACGACACAAAATGACCAAAAAAAGACACAAAATGACCAAAAAAAAGACACAAAATTACTTAAAAAAGACACAAAATGACATGAAAAAGACACACAATAACCAAAAAAAGACACAAAATTCAGAGAAAAAGACACAAAAATGACCAAAAAAAGGCACAAAATGACAAAAAAGACCAAAAAAGACACAAAATAACCAAAAAAAGACACTAAATTACTAGAAAAGGCCACAAGTTTGAGACCCCTGCCCTAGACACGCATCCACACACACAGACGCTTCCTGCTTTTATAGATAGATGAGATGTGATGTGGTGTGTGTTTTGCTTCCAGGTTGGCTCCTTCCAGCTCTTCGTGGAGGGCTACCGTGAGGCGGACTACTGGCTGCGGCGCTTTGAGGCTGAGCCGCTGCCAGAGAACATCAGGAAGCAGCTGCAGTCCCAGTTTGAGCGGCTGGTGGTGTTGGATTACGTTATTAGAAACACAGGTGAGGGTGTGTCTGCGTTGACATTCAAACAGTGTTTACACGCCATCACTCGCCAGCGTTGTCGCCCTATTTGCAGATTCTCTTGTGTTGCATCTAATTTTCACTCATCATTATAGTTCATAACTTTGATAGCTTTCTGATTGTGCTCTCTAATAAATATATATATATATATATATATATATATATATATATATATATCGACTTATCGTTAAAATGGACCCGATAGTTTTTTTCTGGACTCAATATGTTGTTGTTTACATGTATGACTTTTTGTGCTTATTTGTGTTGTGTTTAAAGTAATTCTCCAAATGATTGACAGGCAATACGAATAGCTATAGTATAGAATATATAGTTTATATGTTATTTTAATAATAAAATAATACATAATGATTATTTCAGTGTAATTAATTGTTAACTGTTAACTGTTAACTTTTTAAAATCTGGCACCCAACAAATATCCCATTACAAAAAAAACTAAAACAAAGCATTTTCCAGAAAATAAAAACTAATTAAAACTAGCAAACTCAGTCTAAAAACTCATTAAAATGAACTGAATTTGAAAACAAAACATCACAACAAAATTAAAACTAAAACTGATTAAAAATCCCAAACTATTATAACCTTCATTGTTACTCAGCACTTTTCTCTGCTTCCTCCTCAGATCGAGGGAACGACAACTGGTTGATCAAGTATGAAAAACCAGGAGGAGGAGGAGGAGGAGGAGGAGGAGAAGGAGAGAAGGTGAGGTTAAATCAACACATACTAGGGTGTGTTCACACTAATTATACAACCATTTTAATCCTGTGTCTTATAATTTGATGGCTGGATTCCAAATATGTTTTCATCATGAAATACCACTCATGCTATAAACAACAGAGCTGTAGCCTACCTAATGAAATGAGTTCACATTGAAACTTCTGTTGAGGTTTTTGAATAAAGCTTTGAATGTCTGCCGTCATATTTTATGACGTCATCCCTTGAAGAAAATCCACAAGATGGCACATTGGATCAATAGTTTATTTATAGTGCAGTTAGATTGCTGCTAGACCGCAGTTTTAATACAAGTTAATGCCTCTCCCTCTCTCTGGCAGGAAAAATGTTTTTGAAAAGCTGAAAACCATTTCATTTTTCATTTTATGAATTCTTCTTTGTGAACCAAAAAAATAAACAACAAGATAAACTATAACAGCGTAGGCTAGATGCATATACATATACATACACATTCTCACATAGGCACCATTAAACAGATGTACATAAACATTTACACACATGCAGTATATGTAACCCTATACATATACACACATACAGTATATATAACCTTATACATATACACACATACAGTATATATAACCCGATACATATACACACATACAGTATATATAACCCTATACATATACACACATACAGTATATATAACCCTATACATATACACATATACAATATATATAACCCTATACATATACACATACAGTATATATAACCCTATACATATACACACATACAGTATATATAACCCTTTACATATACACACACAGTATATATATATAACCCTATACATATACACACATACAGTATATATAACCTTATACATATACACACATACAGTATATATAACCCTATACATATACACACATACAGTATATATAACCCTATACATATACACACATACAGTATATATAACCCTATACATATACACACATACAGTATATATAACCCTATACATATACACACATACAGTATATATAACCTTATACATATACACACATACTGTATATATAACCCGATACATATACACACATACAGTATATATAACCCTATACATATACACAAATACAGTATATATAACTCTATACATATACACACATACAGTATATATAACCCTATACATATACACACATACAGTATATATAACCCTATACATATACACACATACAGTATATATAACCCTATACATATACACACATACAGTATATATAACCCTATACATATACACACATACAGTATATATAACCTTATACATATACACACATACTGTATATATAACCCTATACATATACACACACATACAGTATATATAACCCTATACATATACACAAATACAGTATATATAACTCTATACATATACACACATACAGTATATATAACCCTGTACATATACACACATACAGTATATATAACCCTGTACATATACACACATACAGTATATATAACCCTATACATATACACACATACTGTATATATAACCCTATACATATACACACATACAGTATATATAACCCTATACATATACACACATACAGTATATATAACCTTATACATATACACACATACTGTATATATAACCCTATACATATACACACACATACAGTATATATAACCCTATACATATACACAAATACAGTATATATAACTCTATACATATACACACATACAGTATATATAACCATATACATATACACACATGTGCTGCCCGGCTGTGAAAAATGTTATGTGAGGTGTTTGCTCACATTTAGCTCTCAAAGTGCACAAGATTGATGCATTTAACTAAAAATGGTGCAAATTTTTTGTCCCGGGAGGACATGCTGTTAAAGAAATTATTATGGATAATACATGGATTCAAAACCTGATAATATATATAAACTTGTTTTATATATATATATATATATATATATATATATAAACCTGAGAATATATATATGTAACCTGAGGATATATATTAAAAGTCTAAGAATTTATATAGAAAGTCTGAAAAAATATTAAAACCTGAAAATATAAATTGAAACTTTTAATAGATGGTTATTTTTTATTACTTGCTAATACTCAAGAGTAATTTTTTTTTTGTATTTGGCAACTGTTGAGAGTTGCACTTTACACGACATTTTTAGATTTTTATTTGGTTGTATGATTTTTATTTATAAAGACAAAAAAAAATCATATTTTCTATATATTTTTCAGTATTTTGTAATATCGTCAAGAATATCGTTATCGCAAAAAAGACTCTGAAATATCGTGATATTCTTTTAGGGCCATATTGCCCACCCCTAATTCAAATGTCAATGTTATGCATGAACTGTCCGAACTGTTCTGTTGAAGCAGCGGTAAACACTCACACATAAATGCTCAAACACACACACACACACACACACACACACACACACACACACACACACACACACACACACACACTTGTGTATTATTTGACCGAGCCACTCATTGACATGCAGGACACACAGGGGCCCACGCTGACAGACAATAGCTGGAGTAGTGCAGGTCTGGAACAAACCCGAGCCCTGGTGACTTTGTTGGTTCCACCAACCAGAACACTGTCTGACTCCCAATCATCAATCATTATTTGCTGTGCACTGATAAATGAGCAAAAGGTTGTCATCTATAATTAATCAGGCCTTTGGACAGTGATCAATGAGCAGTCTGGCCATCGATCATTAATCTCCCAGTCAGTTGTTGGTCGTGACTCCTTTCATCCTCTTTTCCTCTGGCTGTAGGATGCAGAGTGGCCAGAGAGCAGCTCCGACTCCTGCAGCAAGATCGCAGCAATAGACAACGGCCTGGCCTTCCCCTTTAAACACCCGGACGAGTGGAGAGCCTGTACGTACCTCTGTCCTGCCTCACCTCTCTTTATTCTCCATCTGTCTTCTACTTCTGGCTCTTTCTCTCAACACCTGGTCACCACTAATAGAGGGCAAAAAAACACTTTCATCCTGGATTATTGCCTTTTTTTTCTCATTTAGTCTATGAAATGGGGGGAAAAAATCTGACAGATCCATTTCAAGATAACAAAGCAGAGTGTTATGAAATTATTTATTTAAATTACAATGATAAAAGCATTTATAGTAATAGGTTTTTTAATAATATATATATATATATATATATATATATATATATACACACACATAGAGCAAACAAAAAAAGCAGTTATCAGTCTAATTCAACATTGTTACTTTATTGTAACAGACATACCATTATTGCTTTTGGACGTTTCCAATGTGATGGGAGGAGGAGAACATCCATTGGCTCAGGGCAGCTTTGTTTCCAACATGGTCTCACAGGAATCCATGGAATAGCCACGGAATCACATAAATTTCCGTGAAACTGACACGGATTTCGCTACAATACAAGTTCATGACAGTCATATCCCGTGGCTATTCCAACATACAAAGTGATTATGTACATTCACTGAGTGAATATTTAGAAAATAAAACATATATTTCTCGCTAGAAATGCGATCAAAATCAATTTTTATGCAGAAACTAAGTCAAAATATTGATTTTTTTTTTTTCACTAAAAATGAGAGAACTGTCCGCCATGTTTTTTGTTCTGACAGCCGGAACCTTGAAAGTCACGTGACTTGGAACAAACCAATAGGAAAAAATATCCATGGAATAGCCACGGGGTATGACTGTCATTAACTTGCATTGTAGCGAAATCCGTGTCAGTTTCACGGAAATTTGAGTGATTCCGTGGCTATTCCACGGATTTTGAGTTAAGCGAATCCGTGGCTATTTCACGGATTCCTGTGAGACCAGGTTCTCTGTTTGACATATTCTGCAGGAATAGAGCCTTATAACTAAGAAGTATGTTCATGGTCACTATTGTGACCAGTAGGATTAAATGGGTTAATTGATTTTTTTTTTGCCATAATGGTCTCCTTTTCTATCCCTTTTTAAGGTTTAGAAGTAAAACAGTAAAGCCCAGCTTGACATGTGGACTCTGCAGATAGTGAAAGGAGAAGGCTGACTGTTGTTTACGTCACACATCATGTTGTAAGAACTCATGACAAAGTCTTCTGTTGTTCCACCATCAGACCCGTTCCACTGGGCATGGCTCCCCCAGGCTAAGGTGGCCTTCTCCCAGGAGACCAGAGAACTGGTGCTGTCCCGCCTCTCCGACATGAACTTTGTCCAGGACCTCTGTGAGGACCTCTATGAGATGTTCAAGGTACGAGACAGCTCACAACACTCCTCTTCTCCCCTCTTTTCTCTCTTTACATGTACAGATTACAATGAACGGTTCGTACGGGTGCTTGAAATCCTTGAAAATGCTTAAATTTTAATGTTGTATTTTCAAGGTTTGAAAAGTGCTTTGATTTTGGATAAAGTGCTTGAAAATGCTTGACATTCTTCCTGTATTTCTCTTGCAATCTGACTATAGATAATCACATGTTCAATGAAAAAAATAATAAATTCAATATTGAGATTTACAAACTGTACTTTTGGTTGTTAACCCTCTGGAGTCCATCTATTTATTGAAAATACACATGTTTTATTTACAGTAATAACTTTATTTATATATGATATGTAGATAAGCTGAGAAAGCCAGTTGAAAGTGCAATCATAGGAGCTTTCACAGTGTGACATTTATGTTTCTAGACCATTTTTAAATTGTGAATTTTCTTTCTACAATGAAAACTATTACTATTTTTTTGTGTATAAATGGTAAAAAAAAAATGGTACATTTCCATAGACACATGTGTCTTTTGTTTGTATTTTGGGTTCCTGGCAGCTTTATACTTTGTTAATTAAAATAAAATGAAAAATCTGACTGATAGCCAAGTTTGTGTGGAGAAAAAGGAGCCATGCATGTGACGTGTCTGTCGGTATGGTTGAGTGAAATTACCTTTTTTTAGCTTGAAAGTCCTCATCTAAAACATTCAACTTAAAACCTTTGTAAGGTCCTGGAAAAGCTAGAAAGTCCTTGAAAAGTGCTTGAATTTGACCACTCAAAAAGTGAATGAACCTTGAATGAAGGAAACAAAGTCACATGGGCACTTTTGAACGTACTGATGTCTGTTTTTTTCTTCTCTTAAGACGGATAAAGGCTTTGACAAAACCATGTTTGAGAGACAGATGTCTGTTATGAGAGGACAGGTGAGTTTTCTTTTTTTAAACTGCACATGTTTTTACTTTTCCTATCAGCCTCTCTGACGTTTTTTGTGTCCTCTATTTTGTTCTTTCCTTTTATATCCCACCTTGCTCTCCTTTCTCTCTCCAGTGGCCTACTTTCACTCACTTTTGTTGTTTGCTTTGCAACCTCGTCACCACCCATCTTAACCTAATTTCTCAACATCCACCCAGCTACAGCCCTGCCTCACCTTTCCTGTTTGTCTGTTTTGCTCTACTGGCTTTCCTTTACCTCTGTGACCACTGAGTGTGTCACAGCGTGATGATTGAATTAGTCAAAGACAGCAGCATGCAGTTCATTTAATTAAGGAAGTCCATCTTTTTATGCAATTCTCCTAATAGTGTTGTCGTTTTCTGTTCAGGCTACATAATGCTCTTTTATAACCATTCCCCCCACCATTAATCGAGGCAACGGAAAATTCATTTAAAGCCTTTTTTTATTAGTTTCGTCTGGCATAACACTGTTGCTTTAGATTTCATAGCTGTTTAACCCTTTGGAGTTTGGGGCTGTTTTGTTGGTTTTTGACTCTTTTTCATTCTGCCTGTATATGCAACTTAAATAATGATTACCACGCCATGCTGGTATCATCTTTTTCAGCTCAACCTCACCTGATTATTATTATTATTATTATTATTATGTCATTATGACTTACTGGATCAACATTTTGAAACACAAAAAAACACACAAAAAATACAAAAAACACACACAAAAAAATATTTAAAAAACCCACATAAAAACCCACAGACCACACACATAAAAACACAAAAAACCCACAAAAATTACAAAAAACACAAAAAACACATGAACTGAAAACATAAAAATAAAAAACAGATAAAAACACAAAAAACACACAAAATCACACAAAAAACAGTGAACACAAAAGATTGCATTAAAAATGTTGAAACACACACTGCAAAATTTGTTAAGTCTACAATACACAAGTCTTTGAATAGAGTTGTTAAACACTTTTAAATACACTTATAACACAATTATTTGAGAATGTTTATTCACTGAAAACAAAATATAAAAGCTGAAAGAAGACAACAACATTGTTGTTACTGCTCTCTGTTTGTGCATTACTATTAGAACCTTTTACAGCAAAACCAGAGTGCAGTAACCACATTTTTGGGGTCAAAGGTCAAATAAATCATCATGATTTTGAGCATAATAATGACATCATCAATTCATGTAGAAATAAGTGTCGTATCACTTACCTACCTATAAACCATTTGGCTTGCCAGTTAAAAAACATTTAAAACCTTTTAAAGCAGTTTTTCTCAGTTGTACCCTTTGCATAGTTACTGCAGTTAGACTCTGTAGGACACATTAGAAGATAGCAGTCAGTTGGGAGTAGAAAGCAGAAGTATCAACTACATAAATAAATCAATATCAGTCTAACTGTATGCTATGTTTAGAATATTTTCAGCACTTAACCGTGCTGCCAGACAGCCCTTTTTCAAAGGGGAACTGAAGCTGTTATAACCATTATGTATGTACTCTCTTCAAAGCAACCAACTGTTTTATAAGAACAGTCATTTTATTCCACAGAGCACAGGAGGAGCTGGTCTACTGCTGCCTCCATCAGTTTGTTTGTGATATTGTGGGACTTATGCTGGACTTACACCAAAAGATTTCCACAGTCCCAGACTAAAAACTGAAAGTCTTTAGTAAATCTAGGAGTTTTACTGGAGTCACGGCACTCCATCATCTCCATGGTTAAGTTTAAGGTAGTAATCTGCTCTGTTTCATATCAGTCTTTTCCTAGTCTTGGTTTGGATCATATCAAACTGTTTGATATTATCTCAAGTCTCAGTGACGTAACACAATCACCAACCAATAGATGACGGTTCCAGATCAGCCAGTAAAACCACTTCCACATCACAATAATGCTAGTAAGTTCAGTCCTGAATAAAAATATAGTGATTTCACATATTTAGATGTTTCTTAGTAAAGAGAAGAGTAAGGAGACCCAGTTAAAATGTATAAATAAATGTATACATAAATAAGTAATAAATAATCAATGATTAATGGATGATTAACTAAATGAAAGTTGATAGAGGTGATAGATATAATTATTCAATTAAACACACTTTTAATTAAATAGGACATAAATGTATATCATGAATTCATTTCTAGACTTTCCTTTATTCTTCCTTATATCTATTTTTACTGTAAAATAGTCAACTTTTCATGTCAGAAAAACAGAAACCCTTTTTCAGCTTTGGAGGGGGCATTTTGTGGCGTCTTATCCTCTTCTTCTTTTTGTAGTTTATTAATAGTTACCGCACAAGATTCACAGTCTGTCTAAAATCTCAGTGTGAGACTTGGCTGGGACTGAAAACTCTGAACACTTGTCTTTAGATGTGAGCAGGTGTGACACGATAGTTTTCCGGGAGTCTTTTCCAAATCTTTTCAAAGTCTTCTGATGTTTAGGTAGCATTAAGTGAATCAGACTATGAACAACTACATCATACAAAAAATCTGAGTCATCCCTTTAGACCAGGGATGGTCTAATGGGAAATAGGAAATCTTAAATGGGAAATCTTAAAAGTGCAGTGTAAAAATGCACAAAATTACTTCTTGCAATTAATGTTGGTCTGCTGTTCTTGCACTGAAATAAAAAGAAATCACAGTAAGTGGTTATTTTTTATTTGCTTCAAACCTTTTGTATTCCTATTTATACTGTTATACATGCATTTGAGCATGAAATATGTTAAGTTACTGCACTGTAAACATATTTAAAATTGCAGTTTCATCATATCTGGTTAAGTGCACGCTCCTATATGTGGCCCTGTGGTAGCGTCCATGAAAAATTGTGGCCCCCTCCAGCATTTAAGTTGCCCATCCCTGCTTTAGACTCACAGAGACTGTCAAATGCAACCAGTACTCAAAATGAAAATGTTTTGTGTATGCCGTGCATCATGACTTCTCTTTATCTGCAGGTGTTGAACCTGACCCAGGCGCTGAAAGACGGGAAGAGCCCCATCCAGCTGGTGCAGATGCCCCGGGTGGTGGTGGAGCGCAGCCGCTCCGGCGGCCAGGGACGCGTGGTCACGCTGGGCAACGCCTTCACACAAACCTTCCACTGCAAGCGCCCCTTTTTCTCCTCCTGGTAGTCAGAGACGTGTGAAGGGGGGGGGGCAGCCGAGGAGAGATCTGCAACAGCTCTTTTTCTGTCCTGAAGTCAGGAAGACGTGAATATCACACTGCTCATATTTCTTTGGCGAGAGGAGAAATGAAGACGAAGACACGGTGGGTAGAAAAGTAAAAGATGAAACTTGGCTTCTGCCCATCGTTCAGTTAGTGAAGAGAAGCTGCAGAGATTGGCATACCAGTGTCTCCTAGAGACCTTGGGGCTGTTTCTGGTTGCTATGGTGACTTGATTGGATAATCGGCTTTTCCACAGAGGTGGGCTTTGTTTATTGTTAGGAGGCAGAAAAGATTTTTTTTTTTTTTTTTTTTTACCCACCCAAAGTACCTACTGAAGTCTCTTGCAAGGTCTCTTAGTGGGGCTAATGGCCAAAGAAGAAGAAGAAGTACTTAGAAACCACAAACTACCAGATCTGTGGTTCACTATGTTTGGGAATCTTAAGAACTCTTCAGAAAGCTTTTCTTTTTTTTTTTTTTCTTCCCAAAATCTGGGACAGCGCAGTTCCTAGTGAGGGATAAAATCCCGAGCTAATTGCTTTGCCTTGTAGGAGTACTTATTAAATGCACTTGCACTGCTGGAAGTGTCTGACTGGTTCTGCAGAACTGGGTCGAACCGCTTTTTACCCAGTGTTAGTTTAAAAACCACATCTGTTGAACAAACACAACCAGTGTCTTCAACTCTCACTACTGCCAAAATCTGTGTGTTGAAGGATTATTTAAAAGCCTCAAGGAGAGAATATTGTTAAAACTTGAATATGAATTTGGGGAAGGAGGACTAGTAATAAACACATTGCTTGAATGTAATCTGTTTACGGTTTCTATAGAGATTCTTGCTCCTAAACATTTCAATACGAGTGAATGCTGTCAAAAATAGACTTTTTTTCGTAACAATGAATGTATTTGTTGGTTGACATGTATTTAATTGCTGGCAAGCAGCTTTCTCTTGAGCCTCGTGGCATGAGGGACGCCACCTCATCCCTTTACGATACATTATGTGAAGAGGAAATACAAAACAGAGGACAATATTTCTCACTTGCTCGATGCTGTTGTGTTTTCTTATGTATGCATCTTGAAATTTTTATTCCAACTCAATGATTGTATGAAAAAAGTTGTATATTTAACAGATGAAAATTAAAATTTGGGAATATGAATCTTTGTTTTGGTCACAGTTTCGTAGAAAAAGTATCTGTGGTGATGAGGAATGAGATAAAAATGAAGTGCTACCAATCCTGCTGAGGAAAATAACATCATACATAGAATTACACCTTTTTTTTTTTTTTTTTTTTTTTTTTTACATTAACTCTATGGAGTCTTGGGCTATTTAGTCAATTTTTGAATCCCTTTCATGTCTTTTCGTGTCCGTTGTTTCTTTTTTAGTTATTTTGTGTCTTTGTGTGTGTTTTTATTAGTATTTTTGTGGGGTTTTTTTTCTTTTTGTGTCTTTTTTAGTCATTTTTTTGTAATTTTGTGTCTTTTTTTTGTCTTTTTTTCTAATTTTTTCTCTTTTTTTTAGTCATTTTGTGTATGTTGTTGTGACTTTTTTTAGTTTTGTGTCTTTTTGGTCATTTTGTGTCTGTTTTTAGTCATTTTGTGTCTTTTTTAGTCATTTTGTGTCTTTTTTAGTCATTTTTTGGTCACTTTGTGCCTTTTTTTAGTCTTTTTTTTTTTTGTCATTTTGTGTCTTTTTTTTGTCATTTTGTGTCTTTTTTTGCAGGGTTGTATGAGGTACTTACCCACAGTCGATGTATTACTGCAGTAGATGATGGTCTGCATGTTCCCAGTTTGGAGAACAGACTGCAGGCCGGGCCTGTCACAAAAGTATTTTAACCACCTAAACAACGGCCCATACAGAAGCCCTGAAAGGCAAGGTGAAATTATTATTTTTTTCGGACATTGTTGGCCAAAACCAAAAAAAAGTTTATCTTGTACATACGAGATACTACAGGTGCATCTCAATAAATTAGAATATCATTAAAAGGTTATTTATGTCAGTAATTCAATTCAAAAAGTGGAAATAACACATTATATAGATCCATTACACACAGAATGAAACATTTCATATCTTAATGTATTTAATTTATTCTCCGTAATGTATTCTCTTTATTCCGTATGCTGATAACATGTAGTTTAAGACAAAAAAACTTGTTATATTTCTTATGCATTCAAATGTGTAATGTAAGCCTACTGTGGCAAGGGATTTGTTGTGTTAAATTGTTTCAGGATTTAGTTTACATTGAACTTAACTTACAGTGTACATGTCATGGAAAAAAAATTTGACCACCCTTTTTTTCTTCAATTTCTTGTTCATTTGAATGCCTGGTACAACTAAAGGTACATTGGTTTGGACAAATATAATGATAACAATAAAAATAGCTGATAAGAGTTTAATTTAAGAGCTGATATCTAGACATTTTCCATGGTTTTCTTGATAAAGATTTTGGTTATTATCAAGAAAACGGTGGAAAATTGCTAGATATTGGTGCTTTCCATGATTGTGTGCTACACGCTTTGTAAAGCTGCACATCCTTCCAGTTCATACTGCAGTGCAGGTTAGACTGATAATAATTTTAACACAATCTTTGATGAGCAGATGTTGTCATGTGGACAAACACGTGCATAATTTAACCGCCCTCATTAAAACATCTCTACATGCATGTGCAAATGAAACACGTGCACCGACACACGCCCACATACTTCCTCACCCAGCGCTCCATGTCTAACCATGACACCGTCAGGAGTGAAGGAGTTCAACAGTGTCACTGCACACACTCCGTTTAGACAGAGGTTACACCCACACACACACACACACACACACACACACACACACTGACTGAGGCGCAGCACTCAGCACATCTGGAGAGAAAATAGAATTGTGAAAACATGTTGCAATGTGATCAGTGTCTGCAGAAAGACACGAGGGGACCCAGCTTAGCATTGCCACCATGTGGAAAATATTTCCTGGGCTGAACTCAAACTCAATATGCAGTTTTTGGTGTCTGGTATTACTCTCATTGACTGACAGGTCTTCTAACACAATGACTAATATTAAATAACAGCCTAAAAGTTAAAGTGACAATGGGTAACTTCTCTGCTTTGTTTATTATTATTAACCCTTCGATGCACAACATGGGTCTAAAGTGACCCGATATGTATGAGTTTTTATGTTTTATAGCTTTGCAATGAATTATTTTCATCATTCAGTATTGCAGGTTTTCCTCAATTTGTTTGTTTTTTGATCATCATGCATCCTAATTTTATGTTTTCCTTTATTCATTTTTTTTACAAAATTCCTTTTTGTGTCACTACTCTTCTAATGCACAACATGGGAAGAAATTACCTATATCCATTTTTAGCTAAGTAGCTTGCTAAGCTAACTACTTAGCTAACTTCTTGGCTAAGTAGCTTGCTAAGCTAACTACTTAGCTAACTTCTTGGCTAAGCAGCTTGCTAAGCTAACTACTTAGCTAACTTCTTAACTAAGTAGCTTGCTAAGCTAACTACTTAGCTAACTTCTTGGCTAAGCAGCTAAGCTAACTACTTAGCTAACTTCTTGACTAAGTAGCTTGCTAAGCTAACTACTTAGCTAACTTCTTAACTAAGTAGCTTGCTAAGCTAACTACTTAGCTAACTTCTTGACTAAGTAGCTTGCTAAGCTAACTACTTAGCTAACTTCTTAACTAAGCTTAGCTCCAGAACGCGGCAGCGCGCCTGGTCTACAACCAGCCAAAAAGGTCACATGTCACTCCGCTGCTCATTGAGCTCCACTGGCTACCTGTTGCAGCCCAAAGCATCAAATTCAAATCTCTAATGCTGCCTATAAAGTTGTCTCCATTACTGCTCCTACCTACCTGAACGCCCTGATTCAGACATATGCTACCTCACGACCGTTGCGCTCTTCCAATGAATGGCGCCTGGCTCTGCCCCCCGTTGGTCCAAGGCAATCCGGACTCTTTGCATTTCTTGTTCCCCGCTGGTGGAACACACTACCAGTTCCTACCAGAGCAGCTACCTTTAAAAACCTCCTGAAGACCTTCAGAGAGCATCTTCTCTCCTAGCACCACATGATAATTCTACTCCTTAAAGAATTGTCACTAGCACTTATTGATGCACTAATAGCTCTTATTGCACTGTACCTTCATTGTTTGTTTTTATTCTTCCTGTAAGACGCTTTGGATAAAAGCGTCTGCTAAATGTAAATGTAAAGTAGTTAGCTATGTCATAATACAAAACCTTGTTTTCTTCATAAAGTATGAGAAGCAAAATGGAAATAATGATCTGTTGTTATCAAAAACAAGTTATTTAAAGCATACTTGGAATATTCAATCATAAAATAAGTTGATATCAAAAGACAGCACAAAAAAACACAGCCAGCATGAAATAACATGGGGAATGAATGTGGGTCATTTTTGACCCATGTTGTGCATCAAAGGGTTAAAAAGGCTGATTGAACAATTTGATGGCTATAGAAAAATGACACTATCAGATCGCTCCCCCATTAAGCCTCTTTCAGTATATACAAATATTGTCTGCTGCTAGATCGGATTGAATGATAAAAGAAAGGCTCAATTTATGGCACTAAACAGGAAGTGCCACTACCCTGGTAATTTGGCTGGAACGGCAGGCCATGAAACAACCGGAGGAATGGTGGAAGCTTTACCCAGCAACAGAAAAAAGATCCCCGTTGACACAAGGAGCCAAGAAAGACTCAAAGAGAGGATTAAAAACCAACGTTAAGTTGACATTCTTCATACTCGATCAGTAAGTAACAAAACTTTCCTACTTATTAAGACTACCAGCTATTTTACACTGCCTTTATCATAATATTTAGATTGGGGATCTAGTTCAGAATGGGTTGTGAGCGATAAGGACGCGAGGAACAGCCATAAACAAATGTTAACTGGAGCAAAAGAATCAAACATTTGGGTGATCTGGCAACTTTCAGCTGAATGGGTCTGTGATTGCTGTAGTTATGACAGCTTTTGGAAACAGTTGGAAAGCAGTTGCCCTTTTCTTTTCAACCCTCTATGATACACATTATGATGCCAGTTAGGAAAATAATATTTTGAGTGTTTTTTTTGGTCTTAAAATAGACTAAATAAACACAATTTGAAGAAATATGGTGCACAAGTGAAAAAGAAAGTTTTTAAAAGTAATTTTGACATAATTTATTCAATAAACATGTAAAAGATTCAGTAGCTTCAACAGGGTACAATACATAACATTTAAAGTTTAAAAACATTATAAAAGGAACTTTTTTAACCGGTTTCTTGCCTGAATGGTGCCTGTAGGAAACATTGTACCATTGAACCAACGACCCATTGAAATGAATGTCTTGAACAGTCTAAGAGTATAAAACTATCAAAAAATGAAGCTTTACTCACCAATCAGTAGGAATATATTTTTCCAGATGGAAAAGGGCCAGGAAATTATATTTTGTGAGCTTTTTTGTGGCGCAAAATGCCAAAGCTGTTTCATTTGGAAAAGACTGCAAAATACTATTTGTATTCGTCCTAGACCAGAAATACTGGGGCCCGATACATGTTTTGGTCATGTAATATTCTAATTAGCATATTTGCATGATAGACAAGTGATAACACATACAAATATATATTAAAGCAATTGGTTACAAGCATATTTATGCAAAAAAAAGCACAATTTCCCTTAAGTAATTGCATATTTCTCCTTTCTCATATCACTTTGCCTAGTGTTGGTGACTTCCTGCCCATCTTGGACGCCATCTTGAAAATTACACCTTTACTAGTTGTCAGATTTTGTCCAACTTTTGGTATGTTCAATAGGACATCTAATACTACAAAAAACAGCTGAGAAACCTTTTGTTAGAATTTTTTTAGGGTTAGGTGTTTTTTCTCTCTCTTCATACTAGTGCAGTGCCCATGCCACTTACTTTTCATAAGGTACCACACCATCCAGCACATACACATTGAACATTGATATTTGCTGGAGACTATTAGAATATTATTGGAAAATCGAACCTTGTAGCCACTTTAAAACTCCTAAAGATAGGTAGGCTAAATAGACTTCCAGATGAGATGAGTCAGGCGTGGAAATCCAGAACGTGAGATTACAAAATATACATTTAAAAAGTAGCATCCTTGCAAAAATCCTTTAAAAATAATTATTTAATAAATATTTTAGGAAAATATCAGTATAAGTTCAGAAAATGAATTTTATATTCAGTGGGCTATTCAATTTAATTATCCTAAAAACGTGAAAACTCAAAGACGGAGTCGTGGTTGAAGCGTAGCAGTTCTAGTTTTAAATGGTTGTATGCCCACTGTTTTTACTACATTAGTTTGAATCACAACATTTTAGTTTTGAGATACATTTGCAATAAATTTAGTCATGGATTATTAACATTTAAAATGTTTGAAATCGTTTGTTTGTTTTTTTCAAATGTTTGAATTTTGTATGTGTTTATCAGTTCCAAAGTTTAATAAACCAGACACTGATGGCACAGCGCTCTGTTTTTAAGTTGTTGGTTTTTTTCAACCAAAAATGCTTTGCCCTGGTTAGGGGCCACATCACTGAACTCAAGCGGAGCTGGTTGACTTATTCAAGAAGTAAAGATGTTATATGATATGTATAGATATATAGATATTTCTAAGTGATTTTATTTGTTGTTGCACTTTATTGTTGTTCTTGCACTACAATTTATTTTTGCACATTGCTGTTGCAGTTTTTTGAAGCCAAAAGTAATAAACCAGATGCCACTTTTACTTAAATATACATATTATAGTTTTTTTTTATATAATGTTTTACCATTTGGAACGATGTGTAAATCAACCCTAGCTCAGTCTTCTAGTTGAATATGCAACATTTTGCGATTAATAATTATTAAAGTTATTATTATTAAATGTCTCTGTCATGTGTTTTGCCCCCACTAGATGGCGCACACCATCAGTTTTATGTCATGAGTGTGTGTTTGGCTCCAGCTCGCCTCAGGCTCTGGGATCACTTGCTCACACTGATGTTCAGGCACCAGGCTGTCAAAATATGCAGCACTGATGACTCGACAATGTTTCATCTCCAGAGAGCTGAGAACAAGAGCTTCACAGAGCCAAGCAGTCTCCAAACAGCTCCAAACATCAGCGGAGTCAAGTGACTAGTGGAGAGTGTGTATGGTTTAATTTGTATATTTGGACACAAAGGAACATTTAATTAGAAATATTTTAATATGGAGATATAAAAAAAAAAATCAATTTGAACTTTCTGGCTGTTAAAAGTTAATCACAATGCAGTTACTGTTACTGGCAGCAGCGTTCCTCTTTACGCACGACTGGACCGGAGCTGTGCGCTCTGACAAGTGCGGCTCCCGCTGCGACGTGAACTCGTGTCCGAGCCCCAGCTGTCCCGGAGGGTACGTCCCGGACAGATGTAACTGCTGCCTGGTGTGTTCACCGAGGGAGGGAGACCCCTGCGGCCGCAAAAACGACCTGCCCTGCGGGGATGGACTGGAGTGCAAGCTGCTCGCTGCGGGGAAGCGGCGAGGCTCCAAGGGGGTCTGCCGGTGTAAGATGGAGCATGAAGTGTGTGGAAGCGACGGTAAAACGTACGGTAACGTGTGTAAGATGAGGGTGGCCAGCCGGAAAGCTGAGCAGAAGGGCAGAGCCGCAGTTAACCAGGCGCACAAAGGACCGTGTGCACCTTCAGGAGCAGGTAGGGAGGCTCTGGTCTGCTCATTCTGGGGACTCTTTTAAAAATCACCTAAACCCTAAAGACTGGTTTTAGGACATGTAGAAAAAAAATATGACCAACTTTTTTTTTCACCTTATTGGTCAATTTTAGTCAAATATATTAAATTAGGCCTAATTTCAAGAAAAAATAAGTAATAAAACCTGTTCAAATGAAGGTGAACAACTTTTTTTTCACCTTTTAGCCCTCTGGAGTCCATCTATTTATTGATAATACACATGTTTTATTTACACTGATAACTTTATTTATATATGATATATATAAATGTCCTTCATTTTCGTCTTTGTCAACTTTTTTCATAGATAATGAAGATGAGTAAGGCAAAGGAAATAAAGGCAAAATTTACTGTGACCTCTTTTAATCTCCCACCCAACAAATACCCCATTACAAAAAATTAAACTGATAAAAACTAAACTAAAACTAGAGCATTTAAAAAAAAAAAAAACCAAACTAAAACTTGCAAATTCACTCTAAAAACTAATTAGAACTAACTAAATTTGCAAACAAAATTCACAATGAAATTAAAACTTAAACTAATGAAAATTCCAAAACTATTATAACCTTGCAAGGGAATTCACTATTCCAATGAAGGCCCTCACAAAGATAGAAGTACAAGAATGTGTGTGTGTGTGTGTGTGTTTATTTTAATGCAGTGTGTTCTTCATGTCTACAGGTCGTCCTCTGGTCCATCCCAGCAGCCCTCGCTACAAGTACAACTTCATCGCTGACGTAGTGGAGAAAATAGCACCTGCTGTTGTCCACATTGAACTGTTCATAAGGTGTGTGTGTGTGTGTGTGTGTGTGTGTGTGTGTGTGTGTGTGTGTGTGTGTTGTTTAAAAGACACAAACCAGTCTTAGCAGAGAGCAACACAGAAGTGTGTCCCTGTACATTTAAATCTCTCATTATTTTGGGTCATACATGCACTGTAAAGAATCTTCTGTGATTTTTTACACTAACTTATTGGCAGCAATTAACAAATAACTTACTGTTGTTATTATTTACAGTAGAACTACTGTATTTTTTTAACAGTACTGTTTTTTTATACTGTAAAATAAAAACCAAACACTGTGATTTTAGTTTTATTTACAGTACTGGTTTCTTTACTGTAAAATAAAAAACAATTAAACACTATTTTTTTAGTTGTGTTTACCGTACTGATTTGTTTACAGTAAGAATAAAAAACAGTTAAACATTGTGATTTTTAATGGTACTGTATATGGCAATACAGCACAGTAAACAATGCTGTTAATTTAATAATAAATTCATCATTTACTTTTTATAGAAATAATGATATTTTATAGAAACAACTAGTAATTGCAATTACTCTATACACTAAAGAAATAATATTAATACATTTATTGTATTACAATTGATTTCCATACTGTGTTTTGTATGAAACTTTACTTTAAGTTAATTATTTAAACAGCATTTGTATAGGACTGATTCTGATCAAAATTATGATAAAAATGGAAAAATACAGTACTTTTCACAGTACTTTTCACAGTACTACACTGTCTACTGTGTTTTTTCTACAGTAATGTTTTAACTACTGTGATTTTCCACAGTAATGCTTTGACTAGTGTTATTTTGTCACAAGGACCGATTTCTATTGTAAATTATACAGCACTATACTGTAAAAATCAAACACAGTGATGAATTTTGAATAATATTGGTAATAATGGTGAATTATACAGTAAATAACTGTAGATTTCACAGCGATTATTTATGTCTCCTCTTTCTCTCTGATCTCCAGACATCCTCTGTTCAGTCGCCACATGCGTCTCTCCAGTGGTTCTGGTTTCATCGTGAGTCACTCAGGTGTGATTGTGACCAACGCTCACGTGGTAACCACAGCTGCCGCGGTAACGGGGAGGCCACAGCTGCGTGTGCAGCTCCACGACGGCGACGCGTACGAGGCCACGGTCAGAGACGTAGACAGGAAGTCAGACATCGCCACCATCAAAGTTCATCCTCAGGTGAGAGCATGCACACACTCAGCACTGGTGCATTCACATCCAGTCCAGGTATCATATTCTGAACTGGGTGGGGGGCGATCAGAGCCGGCCCAAGCCTGCATGGGGCCCTAAGCAAAATTCTAAATTTGGGGCCCTTTATTCCTGCCATTAATATTGATTGTTGATCATTCACACACCTACTATGAACTCATTGCGACAGCGGCAGTGTTGTTCACATTGTCCCATTGTCAGTGGTCCAGTTAACCCTGAATATGGCACTCATTGAAATACTTGCAAAATCCAAATCTCAACCCTAGAGAATATTGGAGGATATTGCAGACTGCCAGAATGTGTAAAAAAAAACACACGGACCCAGGGGAGGGGGGTAATATTTTGAGAAATAAATTTACGAGATTAAAGTGGCAAATCTACGAGAAAAAATTCGCAGATTTATGAAATTTAAAGTGGTGAATCTGCGAGAAAAAAGCTTTTTTCTCGTAAATCTGTGACTTTTTTCCAGGCAGATTTGCCTCTTTAAATCTCTTAAATCTGCGACTTTTTTTCTTGTAGATTTGCCACTTTAATCTAGTAAATTTGCAACTTTTTTCTCGAAATATTTTTCTTTTTTCTTTTGGATATCTGCTGAAGTTACCAAATATGGTTCTTCACCCGATAAAGGGTTAATAACATAAATAATACCAATGCAATAATAATACAAATAATACCAATGAATTAATGATGAATGATGTCCACATATTGTTTTTCATCTCAAATGTTGCACATTCAGCTACAAGAGCAACCTGGGGTGGATTTACACAATATTCCAATTGGTAAAGCATAGTATTTACTGTAAAAGAGTAATTTATTGCTTCAAAAAAACTGCAATAGCAATGTGCAAAAAATAAGTAAGTAAAAGGAAAATATATTATATTTATTTTCTCTTGGGGGCCCCCTAGTGGCCACGGGGCCCTAAGCATTCGCTTAGTTTGCTTATGCCTTGGACTGGCTCCGGGACGAAGCTGTCAGCAAATTATTTCAACTGAATGAGTTATTTTTCCACTCCATGCCTTAACCAAAATATGTTTTATTTAAACATACTGTTAGCTTAGCAAGCTGCTTAGCTAAATACTTATCCAAGTAGTTAGCTTAGCAAGCTACTTAGCGAAGAAGTTAGCTAAGTAGTTAGCTTAGCAAGCTGCTTAGCTAAATACTACAGCCAAGTAGTTTGCTATGTAATAATACAAAACCTTAATTTCTTCATAAAGTATGAGAGGCAAAATGAAAATAATGATCTGTTGTTATCAAAAACAAGATATTTAAAGAATACTTAAAATATTCAATCATAAAATAAGTTGACATCAAAAGATAGAGCACAGAAATGCACAGCAGCATTAAATAACATGGGGAATGAATGAGGGTCATTTTAGACCCATGTTGTGCATCAAAGGGTTATAAAAAGCATTATATTCCAGACATGTCTTGACCTTAATATAAAAAGCATTCTGCACTGTTGCACAAGAGCCCACATCCTGACACGTGTTTGTGCCAAGCTCTGACAGTTTTCTGCTAGACATTCATAGCGGGAATACTTTCCTAAACAGCAGCTCTGTTACTCAGAGACGCCGCGCTGATGTGTGTATTCTCACACCCATATCTCAAATACTTGGACAGTTTTGTAAGCATTCAACTCTCTATCATTTCTCTTTCTGTCTCTATCTTTCCCAAATGTGTTTTAGCCTTCATCTTTTGCATTTTTCCCTTTGTGCATCATGCCCAATATGTCTCCGTCTGTGTTTGTTTGATTCCTGTGTGTCCATATGGGAGCAGAAGAAGCTTCCCGTGCTGTCTCTGGGCCGTTCAGCTGATCTGAGACCAGGGGAGTTTGTGGTTGCTATTGGCAGCCCCTTCGCCCTGCAGAACACCGTCACCACCGGCATCGTCAGCACGGCTCAGAGAGACGGCAAGGAGCTGGGCATCAAGGACTCAGACATGGACTACATCCAGACTGACGCTATTATTAATGTGAGACCAGACACACAGAGATACACACAAACGCAAAAATAAGTGTGATTAAAATGCGTACATTTTTTTAACACGTTTTTTTGTGTAATTAATTAATCTTAATTAAATCGTTAAAATCCCGAACCCCTAGTTTTTATTTGTTTTAGTGTTAGTTTTAGTTTTTTGCCTTATTTCCTTTGCCTTATCCATCTTCATTATGTATGAAAAATATGACGATGGTCATTTCACTATAATTTTAGTTTTTAGTTAGGGCCCGAGCAGGCAACGACCTGCGAGGTCCCTATTGTATTTCGAATTATGATTTATTTATTTATTTTATTTTATTTTATTTTATTTTTATTCTTCCCAAATTATCGCATTTTTCACTGCCTGTTGTTGTTGTATATGATTTATTATTGTTTACATTATGTGTAAAAATCAATGATGTAATTGTCTCTGTCTCATATTTCTTCTGATGATGAGAAGTATGGAAATTCTGGAGGACCTCTTGTTAACTTGGTGAGTATGGATGTTTTGATTATTCAGTGGGGTTATTCAAAGGTCCACAATGTTGTATAATTCATATTATATTTTATTATAATACAAACACATCAAAATTAATCAATATTGGAAATATTTCAAGCAACAACATGGCCTTCTGACCCCAAGATTATAAAATTCTATTACATGATTAGGCTGAAAATGTATAAATCACAATATATGTGACACTATATTATCATATTTCCATATGCTGTATAAAAGAAGTGGATGTAGCCCTCTCATTAAGTTGTAGAATACTGTTTTGAAGCCTTGAGTTTGGCATTTTGGCCGTCGCCATATTGGCCTTTTTCAAGCCGGAAGTGACCATATTTGGATCAGGCGGCAACCTCCTGGTCTGAGCATGGAGGCAAACCAGGAAGTGCATTAAGCTGCATTCTACAAAAACAAAAACAAACAAAAACAAAATGGCAATTCAGTCTGAATTTCTTGCTAAAATGCACATAATAATTATTTAACCTCTAAATATTGAATGTCATGGCCTTAATATACACCAACACTTGAACAATATATGATTAGGATGATTAATTTCATTAGGAATTTTAACTTTCCTGAAATTTCTTTCAGGATGGCGAGGTGATCGGCATCAACACTCTGAAAGTGACAGCAGGGATCTCCTTCGCTATCCCCTCAGACAGAATCAGCCGCTTCCTCACAGAGTCACAGGACAAACACAGCAAAGGTCAGAGGTCAAAGCTCTTAGCTAGATCACTGAGCTAACGAGTTTGCTTGATTCTGGCCCATGACTGTCACCCATACATTATTAGATTACAATTTTCAAAATGGAAAAGAGGACAAAGTCCTGTTAGATAATAAAGCAGGTGTTGGTGTGTGTGTGTGTGTGTGTGTGTGTGTGTGTGTGTGTGTGTGTCTGTCTGTCTGTCTGTCTGTCTGTGTCTGTCTGTCTCTGTGTGTGAGATAATGAGAAAAAAGTCGAAGTCCCAAGAATAAAGTCAAAATGAGAATGAGAAGAAAAAAGTCAAAATGAGGAGAATAAAGTCGAAAATTTCAAGAAAGAAGTTGAAATTACAAGAATAAAGTAAAAATAACAAGAAAAAAGTCAAAATGAGAAAAAAAATCATGAAAAAAAGTCAAAATGAGGAAAAAAAAAGTCAAAGTCACGAGAAAATGTCGAAATGAAAATTGAGTGTGCTTTTTCCCAGATATTTTCTTGTTTATTTCTCACTAAATCTTATCCCAGTTGTTGTTTTTGTGACAGAAAAGAAAAAGCTACAAAGAAGACTTACAGAGGAGCCTCAGTCTGATGCAGGTGAGAGCGTCTGTTGTCATCACAGTTCCACGACAGGTCACAAGCTTTCTACACGATTAAGTTCATTCTTTTCTGTATTTTTCAGACGTGTCAGGAGTGAAGAGGCGTTTCTTAGGCATCAGGATGCTTACTGTCACCAAAGAGTGAGTTGCAACTTCCACACACATTATAGATTGTAACTTTTATGACAAAGCCTGAGCATTCATTCAGCTTTCTGTTAAATCGGTAAATTTCGGTATTCTTATAAGCGCAACAATTGTGTTAATATTGTGTTTGTGTGTGTCTCAGTCTAGTGGCAGAGTTGAAACATCAGAATCCAGACTTACCTGAAGTCAGCAGTGGAGTTTTGGTGCAGCAGGTCATACCTGACACTGCAGCAGAAAAGTATGTTCACACACACATGAAAAAACTGAGAGAGAGAGAGAGAGAAAGAGAGAGAGCGAGAGAGAGAACTGAAGAAAGAGAGAACAATTCATCAAAGTAGCACTCCGACTTCAGTGTTCTTTAAATGCCATAATGTAATTACATTTTAAAATGGATTTTGAAGATTGTTTTTTTATTAATATATATATATACAAAAAAAACTTTAAAGCACTTCTTCTCAGTTTTACCTTTTGCGTAGTTACTGCAGTTAGACTCTGTAGGGCAGAATAGGCAGTATGAGAATTGTTTTTGTTCGAGTAGAAATCCAAAATACAAGCATAAAATAGCTGAAAATGGTCATAATAGGTCCCCTTATTCAATTGTAGGGAACAAGTGGGGAAAAATGTTTTTTGCCAAAGGTTTTTTTTTTCAACTTTATTTTTTTTATCTGTTAAACATGTGAAGAACACATTTCAGCAGGTGAATTTTTTTTTCTCCATGTTTGTTGATGTAACACTAATTTTGGCCACAAGAGGTTGCAGTGCATCACTACTCCAAAGTAGAGCTAAAAGCATTCATGCTTTATCCTGGTGAGTTTAAATCTCTCCATGCACTTTAAACACAATCTACTATTACTGTCATGTCTTTCTTTTAGCTAGAACTGCATTTAAATCTGCGCTAATCTGCTGGTAGCATTACTATTTTTTCCCTACCTGTTTCACAACAACAAAAAATCATTAAGGAACTAAGAAATATTATTCTGGCAAAACATTTCTTCTCCTGTTGTGTCATAGACATAAAACAGTTTAAATTGGACCAGATCACCAGAATTCTTACTTTTCTTCTAAAGTGTGCATATTTAACATTATAATTCAGCCCTCGACAGTGGTGCAATGTAACTAAGCACATTCTCTCAAGTACTGTACTTATGTACAATTTTGCAATACTTGTACTTTACTTGAGTATTCCCATTTTATGTAAGCAAGTCAAATGCATTTTTATGTTAGAGGCAAATATTGAACTTTTTACTTCACTACATTTAGCTGACAGCTTTAGTTACTTTCAGGTCGAGATTTTTTTTTAAAACATGATCAATTTAAAGTGACTTTTTTAAAGAACATTATATTAAGTAGTTAAAATGAGGCCTGTATTAACTTAATTAAAACACTGCTTACATAAATGCATCAATATAAATAATTGAATAATATATTTGGAATATATAAAAAAAACAATCTGAGTGGGTCCATTCTGCATAACAAGTAATTTTACTTTTGATACTTTAAGTACATTTTGATGCTGATACTTTTGTACTTGTACTTCAGTAAGTTTTGAATGCAGGACTTTTACTTGTAGTGGAGTAATTTCACAGTGTGGTAGTAGTACTTTTACTGAAGTAAGAGATCTGAATACTTCTTCCAACACTGGATGTAACAGTAACTACATGGTTTGTGTGCAGTGAATTGACGTGCCTGTTTCCATTTCTGAATCTTTTCTCTAATCTTAACTTGAGTGTAGAGATAGTAGATCAATCTAATGTGAATACTAACCCTGGACTTCTTTACTAACATCAGCCTGTTAGGAGATGAGAATAGTTTGGTGACAAAGGTCTCTCCCCTTTAACCCGACCCAACTTTTTCCTGAGCTTATCTTTTTGGGAAATGAAAAAACATGATCAATTTAAAGTGACTTTTTTTAAAGATTTTTGGTAATGCTTTATATTAAGGTCCTTGTAATAACCATTAATTAACAAGTAATAAGGCCATGATAAGTCCTTGCAAGATGCTTATTAACATTATTGTGTGTTTATAAGCTTATATAAGTGTTAATAATGACATTACAAACACCCATGACCCACCCATTATGTCTTTGCCATGCCTTTATTAATCTTATTTTGTTTGCTTATTGATATTAAAATATACTTTATTGCTCCTCTATTATAAGTTAACTATAAGTTAACTATGCTTTTTGCAACTACCGGATCTAAAGCGAGAACGATGCCTTATTACTTATTAATTAATGGTTATTAAGGACCTTATTATAAAGCGTTACCAGATTTTTTATTAAACTTCATGACAGTATATTAAGTAGGTAATATGAGGCCTGTGTTAACTTAATGTAAACTGTGTAAACTTAACTTAAATAACACTGTTTACATAAATGCATCAATATAAATAATGTAATAATAGATTTAGAATATATAAAGCAATCTATAAATAAATGGGGCCATTTTGCATTATGAGTACTTTTACTTTTGATACTTTAAGTACACTTTAATGCTCATACTTTTGTACTTTTACTTCAGTAAGTTTTGAATGCAGGACTTTTACTTGTAGTGGAGTAATTTCATAGTGTGCTATTAGTACTTTTACTGAAGTAAGGGAACTGAATACTTTTTACACCACTGGCCCTCGAGCAAATCACTGATTAGTTTTTATTTTTCCTCTGTGTGTCAGTGGAGGGCTTAAGGAAGGAGACGTTATAGTCAAATTAAATGGACAACCTGTCCACACCCCTGAAGACATCCACGCGGTGCTGCAGCGTGACCAGCCTCTACTGCTTCAGATCCGCAGAGGCAACGATGACTTACTGTTCAACATCCACCCTCAGGTTCTAGTACACTGAAGAACATCATCTGGCCCTGGGAAATATAATTCAAGGAGTTATGAAGAAGCCATAAATGGAGTAATGAACTGAAGTGTTTTCAGGTTAAAACATTACCAAGCATGTGCAGCTGTTAGCTGTCTGATGATGTATATTTTGTTTGAAGGAATTCTGTTTGCTACATTTTTGGGCATGTTTTATCAGTCAGAGTCTGTTTAATAAGTTTATTACAATACTCAAAATCCTGCAGAGGAAAATATATTACACTGTATATACTATAAGGCTCAAACTATTCCAGAATAAAAGCTCCTGAGGTTGTACACTGGTCTGTATTTGTCTGTCCAACAGATATATATATAAATTTTATTGAGTAGATAAACCCCTTGAGAGGAATCCTCTCATTTTCGAGGGGGTTCTTAACTACATTACAAAACAAAACACTCAACAATTTACAGACATACAACAACAAAGACAACAGGCATCAACAAAAACATAGAAGAAATGAGTACAAGAATGAACACAACCTCTCAATGGCCACACGTTAGCCATTACATTATCCTAGTAAAACTGAAAGAAGTAACATAATATTATTGTAAATTGAAATTTCAGTGTTACAGGAAAAAGAAACACTGCAAGTTTATTACAATATTAAAATACTCAAAACCCTGCAGAGGACAATATATTACACTGTATATAATTAGGGCCGTGACTTTAACGCGTTAATCAAGATGAATTAATTACAAAAAAATTTACACGTTAAAAAAATTGACGCATTTTAATCACACTTATTTTTGCACCGCGGAACGTTTCTCACTGGATGAGTTTCAGGCGGACCGATTATACTGGAGCACCAACTAGCGTTCATGAGTTCAGACAACAACAAACCACAGTGAACATGAAGGAAGAAGCTGATGAGACCTTTGGTTGGCCCCGTGGATGATGGGACATTTAGTTACTAAAAACCAACGGATGGAGGCGTCGATAAGTGCATGGTTGTGTTGCTATGCAACAAGGAATTCACATATCACCGCAGCACATCCAGCCTCAAGTATCACCTCAATGCTAAACATATAGCAGCTAGCGGCTAGTGTAGTAGCTAGCGTGGATTGTGTTTTACTTCAAAAACCAAAGTATTCTAGTTTACAGAAGGTCGACCTACCTATAGGCTACCTGGATTTATGAAATGTACTATATTTCTAAATATGCTATTGCTACACTTAATGGCAAAAATTGCACTGGTCTGTTGGACTTGAACAAAAATAAACAATATTTTGTTTATTATGTACTCAATGGTATACTAAAAATCCATGTGAAAAAAATGACTTCTCACTGTTCTCAGGTCAAATATTTATATGTGATTAAAATGCGATTAATTTCGATTAATTAATTACAAAACCTCTAATTAATTAGATTATTTTTTTTAATCGAGTCCCAGCCCTATATATAATACAAGGCTCAAACTATTTCAGAATAAAAGCTCCTGAGGTTGTACACTGGTCTGTATTTGTCTGTTCTGCAGATGTTGTCCATCTGCCCAGACGGCAGCTTCCACTCCTTTTGTTTATACCTCCTCCTCCCTCCTCCCTCCCTCCCACTCTGCCTTGGAAAGACATTCTCCTAATTTAAACAAACCTAAGCTGACACCTAGATACACACACCGAACAGAGTCCTGTTACTGGAACGCTCACTTTCATCCTGGCCTGTTTTGGTAATGGAAATCCTCATGCGTAATGTTTTCTGAACCTTGAAGTTAAGGACAGAAAATCCTCTTGGGGCCGCTTTGTTGGTGTTTTTAGACCAAATGTGGCTTGAAATGACAGCTTGGCAACAGTGGCCTCAAAATAAAATACTATTATGTATAGTTGACCTGAGCGAACTCCTATTCTTGATGGCTTGACAGACAGAAGACTCTTGATTTGTCTCCTGTTCTGATGACATTACCTAAAAATGACCCCACCTGGTGTTTGTGCACGGTGCATAAACTGGACCCAGACAGACGATCCTTCATGCTTATTGGAGTAAAGACTGTGGCATGTTACCATTGGCTGTGACAGACAGAAGGAAGGTGGGAAAAAAAGGATAATGATCAGGAACAAATGGGAAAATAGGAAAACAATAAGAGATTTCAACACTGGACAAATTACTACCACATCACCCAGCAGGTCTCTTTCTTTAACATGTGTCTCTTTAACATGTGTCTGTGTCTGTGTCTGTTTGTATGTGTGTGTGTGTGTGTGTGTGTGTGTTCTTGTACTTCCTACATAGTGAGGACCAGAACACGTTTTTAACCAACAGAGTGAGGACATTTTTGCAAAGTGAGGACATTTCGGCAGGTCCTCACTTCTTTAAAAGCTTTTTTGAGATTTCAGACTTTGTTTTAAGGGTTAAAGGTTACATGATGATGATAATTAACTGAAACTGTATTGTGTGGTTACAAAACTAACTAAAGTTATAGTGAAAATGTCCTTCATTTTTGTCTGTCAACTTTTTTCATACATAATGAAGATGGATAAGGCAAAGGAAATAAAAGCAAAATTTACTGTGACCTCTTTTAATCTCCCACCCAACAAATACCCCATTACAAAAAAACAAAACTAACACTAAAATGAATAAAGTAAAACTAGCAAACTCACTCTAAAAACTCATTAAATCTAAATGAATTTGAAAACAAAAATTCTCAACAAAATTAAAACTAAAACTAATGAAAAATCCAAAACTATTATAAGCTTGCAAGGGAATTCACTGTTACAATGAGGGCCCTCACAAAGATAGAAGTACAAGAATGTGTGTGTGTATGTATGTGTGTGTGTGTGTGTGTGCTGGCTGACCCAGTTGTTTGAGAGTGTGTGTGGAGTTTTCTCACGTTGCCAAGACATATTGTAAAAGCAGAGGCTGTGGGGCAGACGGGGGACACAGCTGTTTGTCCTTATGCAGACAAAATGAAAACTGTGTCACTGAGCTCACACCAGTCAAAACATCCCACACTGCCTGTTTATGCTAAAATAAGAGATATGCATGCATGAAATACACCAATCTACAATGGAACATATACAGAATATTTCCACAAGGCCTTGTTCATGCCATGGACCAATCACCAATGCATGCATCGCCATCTAGGGGCCAAATTAAGTAAATCTGGTTTAAATTAACTCTCTGGAGTCTTGGGCTATTTTGTCCATTTTTGAATCATTTTCGTGTCTTTGTAAGTCATTTTCTGTCAATTTGTGTCTTTTTGTGTATCTTTTAGTCATTTTGTGTCTATTTTTGACTTTTTTTGGTCATTTTGTGTCTTTTTTGGTCATTTTGTGTCTTT
This sequence comes from Centropristis striata, assembly GCF_030273125.1. Taxonomy (NCBI): domain Eukaryota; kingdom Metazoa; phylum Chordata; class Actinopteri; order Perciformes; family Serranidae; genus Centropristis; species Centropristis striata. The sequence goes on along the minus strand of NC_081517.1, from coordinate 5,611,903 downwards.
TTTTGGTCATTTTGAGTCTTTTTTTTAGCCTTTTAGTCCAACATAAAATGTGATTTTGAATCTTTTTTTACTTTCAAAACACTATCATGCTCAATAATGAATTTTAAATGTTGCAAATGTGAACAAAGGTGTCAAATCTAACATATAAGAGGGTTCCATCCAGTTCTATCATTTTATACTAAATATATTTGAGCTTGTCTCCAGTTTTACTTGGTATATCATCATCAAACTGAAACTGGCCTCATGGAGTTTACAGCCAGAACTTTAGAGGTAAATTTACAGTAGGGCTCCACGCTGCTTTGTTTTCTAGTCTGGATGTGATGAGGAAGTCTGGATTTGGAGCTTTTGGAGACTCCAGAGGGTTAAAGGCAAATTATGATTCCCAGATGGACCACTAGATGGCGAGTTGGGTATAATAATTTGGCCCTGACGTGGCATCTGATGCTCAGATTAAAAGCCAAATGTATATGTGAAGCATGGCTGCAGAAATCCACATGTAGCTGTGGTTTCTGACTGGCTAAAGTAGAGGGCAGTGTTAAGCATCTAAAAACTGGATGTTATACAGTTGCACAACAAAATCTGTTTGTAATGAGTTGCAGCCTGCGTTTTGTATATCCTGTCCCTGTCAGTATAAACAGGCCCAACATTTTATGAACAAATAGACTGATGTGATCAACAAACCTGAGGTACAAAATATTCTGTATTAAATGGAACCAAGTGCTATTTACTGAATAGATTATCCAAACTGAAATGGAAATCAACTGTTCAAACATCATAAAAGTGATTTGTGAAGATTATCCTGCTGAACAAAACGTGGAAACAACATAAATATGTGTTTGCCACAGAGATTATTTTCTGCAATGCTCCAAAATCAAATGCATAAATCCCAGCGTATTTTCTCTATCAACTTCTTACTATCAGTGATGGAATCATACATTGACACACAATTTTCAGCCAAAGTGAGCTCAATTCACATGAGAGATATCGGTACATGTGCTTTTATATGAGCTCTATTCAGTTTTAAGTTGGATAAAGACAATTCCCCTTATTTCTGTGGATTTAGCGGGATTTCTATTAAAATCTGATGAAAGTTCTGAGATTTTTCTTCAGCAAGGAGCTCATGCTTGTCTCTTTGTCAGCAGGATTACTGATAAACTACAGGCCCAATTTTAATCAAACTTTCTGGAAAGGTTAAGCCTGGACCAAGGAGGAAGCCATAAAATTTTAGAGTGGTGTCGCAAATTATTTTTCCGAAACAATGCAGGGGCTGTTGCTTGCTGATTGTTAACACAACATTCAAATTTGGCCCCTTCTCCCAGGCTCAACACAAATGAAAGCAAACCCAAGATTCAGTCTTGTTTTGGAACAAGCTCTGTCATCTTTTTTGGCACGATGTTCATTATTTTCACAGCTTTTTGCCCAAAGGCTGATGCCCAGAAATGTCCTGAACATGGCAAAATGAAATTAAAAGAGAAAATACAGGCTTATGTTGCCAGCACTGATCAAATCACTCACAGACCATTTCTGATAAAGCTGATTAAGATATGTATATAATAAATACTGATCATAGGATGGCGTTAGTTCAGGCGGAGGGGGCTTGCTCATGCTTTCAGCCCTGTTTCATGGCTGGAAAGAGGCTGCGGTAGGTTCAGGGACCTTTGCCCTCCAGGAAAGACATCCATAGGGAATAATGGACCTTCAGCTCAGTCACATGTTCCCATGATGCTCTGTTTATTATTCAGAGAGCGAAAGAGATAAGGACTGAGAGACATTATATTATTATTATTATAATGCCCTATGTAATGTCAAGCTGTGAGTCATCGGTGACCTCAGAACCTGGTGACATTCTGAGCGCCATCAGCAGCTCTTAATGGATGTTAATCATCATCATTATCTCGCTGCTGTTTGCAAACAAACACATGCATTTAATGTGCCACAAATAAACCTGAGATGGAGCGGAGACAAATACTGAGCTAGTTATCCTTTTTCAGCTTGTTTGTTTGTTACTTTGTTAGTGTAATGTTTCCTACGGTGAAAAAACATCCTTGGGTTTCGTAAAAAGGCACCTTGAAAAATCCAACATACTATTATTAGTATTTTTTATTATAAAGAAAAACCTCTTTAGGTAGGCCCACTCATGGTATGATATACTTTTACTGTTGTACATTTCAGAGGGAAAAAAGAAGCAGAACAATGCATATCCATGGCAACGTGTCAATAAAGTTATATAAAACATTATATAGAAATAAAAAAGCATGTTTACCAGTTTGGTCTCACATCTTTGACCCTTTCACTGTATTTTCACTTAATGAAAAAAATGTCTTTTTCAGCATTTGATTGGACTAACAGACACTTCAAGGAGTCGCTGCTCATTTTTCAGGTAAGTAATGTACATTTTGTTTTTGTTTTCTGCTAGCCAAAACTAACATCTCAGTTAATGCTAACATGAATTAGCAGTGACTTCTCTCAGTCAGGTTGAGGTGTAGAGAGGCATGTAGTCAGTGTCCTCAGATCCCTCTCGGTCCAGGTATGGTCTGCTGCCCGTATCGGAAACAAGATGGCGATGAATGTTGCGCTGAACTTGATGCTTCCAACTGGCAGTCAACAAACCAATGGGTGACGTCATGGTGACTACGTCCATTATTTATAGTCAATGAAATAACCCCATATGTGAATTTTCAGGTTTTTACGTGTCCTTAAAAATATAGTTGCTAAGAAGTGGCTAAATGAGACTAGAGTGGTTGTCAGGGACATTTAACGGCGTCATGCTGGACGGACAGGAACTCTCCCACTTAGTCGCCTTACAGCCTCTAGTCCTGTTTCCTTGTGCTCTTGCACAGTGATCCAACTGCTGTTCCGCAGCACACAAGTGTGCCGTGAGAAATCATCAGGTGTGCCGTGGAAAATTATCCAATTTCACCTGATTGGTACTCTAACAAGGTTTTTCGACCAGAGCCATTTTCCAGTGTGCTAGCCCGCTAGCGTTAGCCCGCTAACCTGTATCAATCACATTGCAATTAAACAAATCAAATAAATGAATGATACACGTTTTAGTTGGTCTCTCTCAATGGCACCAAGTCGGTCTTATTCTTGCTAGCCCGCTAACGCTAGCATGCTATTGATCGCCGGCTAACGTTAGCACGCTATCTAGTGCTGCACTGTGTGAGATAGGTAAACATTTGCAAAGTCTTGAGCAGAAGTTGTCACGTTCTTTCCCTTCACTTTCCACTGATTGCCTTGACTGGATTAGGAACCCATATAGCTCAACTGCAGTTGGAAGGGACATGACTTTGCAGGAGCAGGAATTGAACTGAAACAAAAGCGTGGTCTAAAGCTGAGCTTTGCTGATCAACCTTTGACAGTTTTTGGCTGACTTCTGCCAAGGAGTTCCCTATTCTGGGAAACAAAGCAGTTATTCTCCCTTTCCCCACAACCTATCTATGCGAGCTGGGCTTTTCAAGCATGACTACTATAAAGACTAAGAAAAGAGAGTCTCCTGCAAGAATATCAACTTTGCAACTAAACAGGCCCAGGTTTCACACAGAGTAAATAAATTGAGACTAGATTTCCATTATATGTCATTATAAATACTTTTTGTGACTTTTTTGTTTGGTGGCGCGCCATTTGTGATTTTTCTCATGTAAAATATGTGCCATGGCTCAAAAAAGGTTGGGAAACACTGCTCTTGCAAACTCTTGCAGATTGCAGATTATATTAATCAACAATTTATTCAGCTGCGGTTTTGCTAGCTTGTACAATCAGCTGGTTAGCTTGTTGGAGACCGTCTCAAGCTAACAGTAGTGTTGTTGACGTCAAGCGACTGGCGTGTAGTTCGCTATCACTTTTTACTTCTGTCTGCTGCATTAACGCTTCAAACATCATAAAGGGATTTGTTAAGATTATCCTGCTGAACAAAACATGTAAGCAACATAAATGTGTGTTTGCCACAGAGCTTATTTTCTGCAATGATCCAAAATCCAATGCAAAAATCCAATAGGCAAATTCTGATTAGACCCCATGGTGATGCTATCTTCCGAGTTGGCCTACAGAAATACGCCATTTTGTTGGCTTTCTATATGCCTCTCTGCAAGACTACTTTTATTTTTAGTATTTTAAGGATAAAGTGATGCTAAAACTTTTGTGCTATTAATTGCCAAACTCTAAACTTCCATCTAACAGAGTATTTCTGCTCTGTGCTATGGTTTTTACTTCACTAAAAGATCCGTCTGCTTCTTTCACAACTGGATTTTGGATGTGTGTGTGCCTGCCAGCTCTGGTATGGTCAAGGGAGTAAGTAAGATAAGAAACATTGGAAGATAAAATGGCATAACAGTGTAGTACAGTACTGAATCTCTAGCCATCTCCAGAGATTCTTTCACAGTAAAGTTGTGAGTTGGAGGAACTTTGAAGACACAGAGTGCAGACTGGGGCATCTGGCATGGCAGCAGAGCTACAGACAGATTGGACTCAATTAAAAAAAAAATCCTGTTACACTGTGGCATTACAGTAGTACAGGCCTAACTACTTCCATCTGTCTGGAATCCAACTCTCACTGCATGACTCAGCACCCAACTGACCAAAACTACTGTAGGCAACTTAGTTCTTACCAAGAGGAGAGGAGAGAAAAGAAAATAAGAAAGTCTTTGAACCCACCACATGCACAGACGCCCACACAATCTTAGCATACAGTACAATACAGCTGAAGGCAACATCTCTCACACAATGAGGCTACACAACTGGACAATTAGTCCTGGAAAAAGCTAAGTAGATCCATGTGTTGTTGTGTTGAGCATTGTGCCTCCTGGAACCTATACTGAGCCTCCACCTCCGCAAATGTGATAAAATGGTACATTCAAGTGCAAATTTGTACATGCAAGTACAGTCTGTGTATTTTTTATGACAGCTATTACTCGGAAAATTAAATTTTTCAAAAAAGCCACATTGTTTTGGAGGATTTAATGAGGGCTGGAATTCCAGGCATTCTTGGCAAAGTGTGATGTGTTTTTATTGGGTTTTTCTCTGGAGATGCTCTGTCTGTCATTTCAAAGCTGTTATTGGACTGAAGTGAGACACCAGAGGACTCCTCTCTTGTTTATCCCTCTAGTCCATCCAAACAGCTTTCTGTCCAAAAACAGAGAAAAGGATGATTATACAAAGCATTAAGGAAAGATCAGTAAAAAGATTTTAAAAAATAATGTTTGACTTTTTTTTCACTCAGTGCATGGACACGTGCCAGCACGTGTTGCTGGGAGATATTTTTCACACTTTTCAGCCTCTCTCCCTGTCCATCCCTTTTTTTTGTCGAGCTTTTAGTTTCTTAATTCCATCTCTTGTCTATTTCTCGTTCACACAATCCTTTCTCTCTAAAAGATGTTTCCAGTGTCTCTTGTGGTCTCCCTGAAGTGCTAAGATTACAACATAAAAACCAAACCCAGCAGACTGTGTAGAGGACAGTGTGCCCCTTTTCCTCAAAGACTTCTCATTTATTATTTCTGGGTGTGAATATAAATCCCCTGTTAAAAGAGGTGTTTAATATTGCAGCACATCTAAATATTCTCTGGGCTCCCAGGCATTGCAAGAGAAGGAGTTGTAACATTAGACATCCAAGCTGAACCTCACCAATCCACTCTGGTTCATTGTGTTATAGTTATAGTTTTAATAACATAAACACTTAAAACATTCAAGAAACCATAGGCAGCACTGATGTTTTACTGTTGTGTATCTTACAGTGTAATATTGTATCTGTATATTTAAGAAGCTTAAATCAATATGTGTATGCCATGAGCTTTACAGCAACTTTCAGCTCACTGTTTTCTGGCCCACAACTTTTCTCTTCTGGGTCACTCTCATCACTCTGAAAGCAGCGTGGTTTCTGCAGTAGGCAGCTGATTTCAGCAAAAGCAGCTAGCCAGTGCCAAGTTGTTGAAAGCTAAACTTAGTAAATAGGTTAGCTGTTGAACATAGTACAGCATTAAGCAGCAAAAATACAACAACCAGATATTTCCTTAAGAAGCTGGTGAGACCAAAACAGAGCTGAAAGAAGAGTGTCTATTGGACACAAATAAATCCAAATGTTGCTACTGATGTTGCTCTGTAACTAGCGGATGTGTAAAAAGGCAACCATTTACTAACATATTCACCATATTAATGTAAAGGCCATGTTAGTGCTGTGATCAATTGACGATGGATGGAAGGATGGATGGATGGATGGATGGATGGATGGATGGATAGATAGATAGATAGATAGATAGATAGATAGATAGATAGATAGATAGATAGATAGATAGATAGATAGAGCAGCAAAGCAGTTAGCTTAGCCTAGAATCAGGACTGGGAAACATCACGCTTTTCTCTCCTCAAAATGTAGTCATGAGTAATGAAAATGATTCACTTAAATTGTTTGCCATTTGTGAAATAAGTTATTAGTACAAATAACTTATTTTAAATGAGTACATATTAGTACAATAAGTTAAATGCTATTTATAGAGACTGTATCCGAAATCGGACACATCTGCATTGCCGCACTTTCCGGTGTTTTCATTTCGAATAAGATCGTCACTACCAGTCTAGGTAGAATTTATTTTTGCATATTTAACAATCTGCGTGTGAAATGTCCTGTATGTACGTGGAGATTTACATGTCTCATTATAATATGAAAGTAAATCTGATCAGAGAAAGCAGTAAGAACGCTTGGGCGACACTCAGGCGACAATCTTAAAAGTACATCTGTATGTTTACTGTACTGTATTTTATTGTGAAGGACAGAAGTACGGTCCGGGTGTGTTGATATCATTGGTTGATAACGGTGGTATTTATTTGGCTTACCCAGAACTCAGCAGCTCATTGTTTTACAGCGAGGAGATCCAAGTGTCTGATTTGGGATACAGTTAGCACACGGCTAATTCACCGGCATTAGCGTCCTTTAGCCGACTCTGGTAAACCCGAGGCTAACGTACGCGGTTTAAACAATATACAGTTCGGAAGATAACAAGTCAGACTTTAGTTTCACACCATTGAATTAATTGGAAGCATGACATGATCATTTATATTAGTAGTTAATGTGAAATTTTGATAGAATCTTAGCCGAACGGTTTCCAATTTGGGATACAGTTACGCTAACAATGTATTTGTGACTAGACCAAGGATCACTGACTTCCAAAATAACAAACCTCAGATTATCTTTTTTACATTTCTGTTTGTTTACAGCTGAACATGTTAAACAGAAAGCTTGAGAGATGTTAGTAGGTGTATTATAAGTATACATCCAGATAGTAGTTTCCCCAGCCTCAATGCTAGGCTAGGCTAGGCAAGGTCAATAGGCCTGCTCAGCACATCTTCTCCTGTGATTAAGAAGCTAGTTAGCTTAGCTTAGAGCACACTGTAAACATGGTAAATCTATTAAAACGTAACAATAAATATTAAGTTGTATCTTGTTTGTTTCATCAGTACACAAACTAAAGTGTATTGTTACGTTTGTTCCCAGCCGAGCTAACTGTTCCTCCTGTTTCCCGTCTTTGTGCTAAGCTAAGCTAACTGATTGCTGGTGGTAGCTTTGTCTTTACCATACAACCATGATAGTGGTTTCCTCTTCTCATCTAACACTTGGCAAGGAAGCGAAGAAGCGCATTTCCCCAAATGTTGAACGATTCTTTTGAGATTAAAGTATTTACGTTGTGCTCTGAGCAAAACTGTTTAGCAAATCTCTTTTACAACAGAGATAGAAGCCAGTGCTTTGCTGTGGTTTTACACAAATTCCTCAGAATTGGATGGCCTCACATACACTGTGCCGAGGAAATGACACACACACACACACACACACACACACACACACACACACCACACACACACACAAATGCACAGTCACACAGTAAATTGAGCCCAGAAATTCTTTTGTCAGAGCTCCAGTGATAGCTAAATCCTGTGAGCCTTTCCTCTGTCTCTCAACTCCCTGTTTCTGGCAGACTGCTGACTCATACTTTTTTTCCTCCTCCTCTGTCGCTCTCTCGCTCTGTCTCTATATCTCTCTTTCTTTATAAATCCAGTCTGCTGCCTTTTCCCTCAACTCCTCTTCTTTCTTACTCAGGCATTTCTTGGGATTTTAAATAATTCAGCTGCATTTCCCCATCTCGTGACCTCTGCGTGTATGTGTGTGATATTATTGTAAGTGTATGTGTTGGTTAAGCTGCATGGCTTGTGTATGTGGGTGTGTTTAATGTGCATAAGCAGTCCAAATCAGCCCTCCTGCCTGTGCAGTTTGTTTAGTATTTGAAGAAACAGAGTAATTGCCTCCTACTGAAGCGGTATAGCTGGCTAAGTCTCTTAATGAGAGTAATGCCTGCTGTGCCCAAGCTACAGGCAAAGTATTGTGTGGGTAAAATGGGCACTCACATGGAAACCAACATCTTAGCTGGAAAAGATTCCTCCTGTTTTGAGTATTCTTTTTGTCACTTCTGCCTCAGAAATATTTGCCTGGTTAGCCTGACAATTTTTTTGGTCATGAAACTGCTGAAAGTGGCATAACAATACTGTTTCCTGACAGCTTTTTTTAACGATACAGCATCCAGAAGACTCCGCTTCACATATTAAAAACAGAACAGGAGATGACTGGAGCACACATTTGTGAAGATAAACAACACGACAGCCAAGGAAAGCGGGAACTGTAATCTTGGATAACTGCAAAGTAGAGAACCACATGTTCTTTAACGGCCTGAGTGTGGGCCAGAATTGTCATAGCTGAAAACAATAATTTCCGAGCCCAGAGGCACATTATGTCACGAGGTAAAATCAGCTCTCATGGCTGTTAAACTTCCTGTTATTGAACTTCCTTCTATTTGTTTTACATTTACGCAATCTATGACTAAATTAAAAGGTTTCAATTAAAGTGGAATAAAAGATTGTATTATGTTGAATTCTCTAAGCTGCTCCAAAAGAAGTTTAGCTTTGCAGCAGAGAGCCTTTCTACGGTGGCCCTGAGAGCTCACAGCGCTGCAACTTAAACACATGCAAATGCACAAAACACAAGCAAATTGAGAAAACATCTTCATCAATTTGACAACACAAGCGCAGCATTTAGAAAACGCCAGAGGACACTTAAAAAATGATGCACATGTCTGGACACGCTTGTGATATTATCATGTTATTAACGTGAAATATAGCATTAGCCCGCTAGCGTTAGCCCGCTAGCCCGTATCAATCACATTGCAGTTAAACAAATAAAAAAAAAGAATGATACACATTTTAGTTGGTCTCTCTCAACGGCACCGAGTTGGTCTTGGTCTTGCTAGCCCGCTAACGCTAGCACGCTATCGCTCACCGGCTAACGTTAGCACGCTATGATCAGCCGCTAACGTTATAACAAGAAATTATCATTATCTTGAAATAACGTGATAATATTACAACCGTGTCCAGACACGTGCATCACTTTTAAGTGTCCCCTGGAAACACTTCTGGTGTGTTGTGGTCTATTTGCATTGTGTTTTCTCAATTTGCTTTTCATTTGTGTATTTGCATGTGTTTTCCTAAGTTGCAGTTGCTGTCAGCTCTCAGGGCCACCGTACCTTTCACAATGACATCTGTATTTTCACTAAATCTCACTCAGTCATCCAAAATAGTTCTTCAAGTTTTTGAAGGTTTGGACAATTTGAACACTTACGCAATAAATTACTGTTTAAACAATCACTATTTTAGGGCCACTCAGTCACTCCCTTGACAATATGAGAACTGGCAGGCACACACAAATCCAGTTGTGAAAGAAGCACACAGATCTTTTAGTTAAGTAAAAGCCATAGCACAGTGACTCTCTTCCATTACAACTTTAAATAGCACCCATATTACTCTTGCTGAGTCATACAGATAGGAATGTGGCTTGACAGCACACTGTCTATTAGAATTTATATTCAACATTAAGCTCAAAATTAAAAATCAATGGGTTTCCTGTATAGAATTATAGGATGTGTGTCTTCTCCATTCATCAATTTTCTTACACTTACTCAGGGTGGGATCACAGGGGCCGAAGGCTAAACAAGGTGTTCTAGACGTCCCTCTCCACAGCAAAATGTTCCAGCTCCTCCTGGGGAACCCCAACATGTTCCCAGGCCAGACTAGATATATAATCTCTCCAGCGTGTTCTGAGTCTACCTCGGGGCCTCCTACAAGTTGGATGTGGCTGGAAAAAAACAAACAAACAAACAGGAGGCGCCCATAGAGGCATCCTAATCAGAAGACCGAACAACCCCAAATGTCCTCTTTTAAAGCAGAGCACTACCCTCTACTCCAGCTATTCTCAACCTTGGGGTCCCGACCCCAATTGGGGTCGCGAGATGATATCTGGGGGTCGGCAAATCATTTGGGAAGTCAGCTCTGTTAAAGTGTTCATGTGTTAATGTGTTTTAGTCTCTTTGGTCATTTTATGTCTTTTTTTGGTAATTTTGTGTCTTTTTTTTGGTAATTTTGTGTCTTTTTTGGTCATTTTGTGTCTTTTTTAGATCATTTTGTGGTCAATTTGTGTCTTCTTTGGTCATTTTGTTTCCTTTTTTAGTCATTTTGTATCTTTTTTGGTCATTTCGTGTCATTTTCTGGTCAATTTGATTCTTTTTTGGGTAATTTTGTGTCTTTTCTGACAAATCCCAAAGTAGCAAGTTATTACTTTCCAATGAGTCTCTGGCTTGAAGCTGACTGTTACACACTCAGGAGGTCTCTACCCAAAGCTCATTGACTCAAGGTGAGGGTAGATGGACTGGTAAATTGAGAGCTTTGACTTGAAGCTCAGATCTCTCTTTACCACAACGATCTGTTACAACGCCCACATCGTTGCTAACACCTCACTAAACCGCCTTTCCATCTCACACTCCATTCTCAGCTCACTCCTGACTCCAAGATACTTAAATCTACATGGAGAAATCATGCCTTTATCTGCAGAGAACCATGGCCTCAGACTTGGAGGTGCTGTCTCTCACCCTGACAGCTTCACACTCTGAAGGTCACCATCTGATGAGAACCGCATCACCTGTAAAGAGCTGAGATCTAATTCTGAGATCCCCAAGCTGCACACCCTCCTCTCCCCTGGCTGCATTTTGAGATCCTCTCCATTCTTTCATATTAATTATTGTATTACCAAATATATGATATGGTTCCTCCAACACTTCAGTTTATTACATTAGAGCAACAAGAAATCAAATCACAACCATAGACTGTATAAATAATGGACGTAGTGACAGTGACATCACTCATTGGTTTGTGGACTGCCCGTTTGAGGCATCCAGTTCAGTGTTACACTCGTAGCCATCTTGTTTCCGATACAAGACATTTTTAATGAACAAAACGTTCAAATAAACTGTCATTAAGTTAAAATACAGTGAAAGGGTCAAAGTTATGAGACCAAACTGGTAAACGTCCTTTTTTTATATCTATATAACTTTATACATAACTTTATTGACACGTTGCCATGGATATGCATTGTTACGCATTGTTCTGCTTCTCTCCTCGCCTTGTTAGTGACCTGTCAATCAAAGGTAGCCACGCCCCAAATCATATGATTCTTTATCTTCTATTTTCTTCTAAATCGGGCTATTATTTACACTATTAACATCAAAATGTCTTGAAGAAGATTTTATACTCGCGATCGAGACAAAAGTGTTTCTGAGGTAATAAATCAAGTGAGACGTTTTCTTATTTTGCATTAAAAAGGATGGACAGAAATACCTCTGGTAGAATGCAGTTTAAGGCACTTCCTGGTTTGCCTCCCTGATTATGAGATTATGCACTAGCTCCGAACCGGCCCTGGGACTGCCTTGGTCGAAAAGCGGTATATATCACATTGTTGGATGGCTCTACAGTCAAAAGGGAATCTCAGGTTATTAATTAAGAAAGCTCTACTCCAATTTTTTTATTTAAGCATTGTCAGATTAACAGTATGGCCCAAATACCTTCAAGCTTTTGTTATATTTGGATACTTATAAGGCTGTGTAGAGTAAATGTGACTTTCCACTTTGCTGGTGTCTTTTTCTCATAGATTTTTTCGAGGGCACAGTTTGGGTGCTCGGCTGTCACGTTTCGACTTGGTAACTCTGAGCTACACACCTATGAGGACAACACACACACACACACTTTCACACATTGTGTGGAATAAACATGGTGAACAGCTGTCGTTATTAGTAACTGGGCAACAGAATCTGTGTTGATCCATCCATTCTCTGTTCGGGGAACTTTGATAGTGATCATGGCTCACTCTAACTGGCTTCCTGCAAGACAGATGTTATTCTGAGACCAGATCTGCATAATTATTAATAATATAATATACTGAGACCTTGCTTTATCTCCAGTGTGTTTGCTCTTGGGCTTCCAATCTACAAACCGCAGTGATTTTTTACACTTTAATGAAAAGAATACTATTAAGTCCATAAAGGGAAAATATTTGTGCAGAGCCACAGTAGATGAAAGTCACATTAAGGATTGATGTTTTCATAATAAAACATTGATATACTTTAACAATGCAGAAAAGATAACAAAAGTGAAACATGAATAACAAAGACAAATGAATTTTGGTGTTATCTGTGTTGTATATACCCTTTTAACCCTCTAGAGTCCATGAAACCACCTGCACATTACTTCTTCATGACGTGAAGACATAAAAATGAAGCAACGTCGAGCCTTACCATCAGCTTCCCTCTAAAGTTCTGGCTTGAAACTCCATACCAGATTTTTTTGATGATATTCAGCCAAGTAAAACTGGAGATAATGTCAAATATATTTAGTATAAAATATAGAATAAGATATCATCCTCATTTTACCTGTTATATGTCATATTTGCAACCTGTGTTCATATTTGCAACATGTACATTTCTGTGTGTGAAACATAATTTTCAAGATCAGATTTTATGTTTTTTTTGTTTCTTTTGGGTTCAAAATTTTGATCAAGTACATCCAAGTTAAAAATGAATTATCAGGACATATAGGTGAGGCTGCGCTGAAAAAACTGATACCAACATGACATGGTAAAGATTTTTTAACGGACATAATAGCCCAAGATTTCAGAGGGTTAAACCACCATTACCGATTAAGAATAGAATAGAATAGAGTTTTTATTGTCATTGCACGGTAGTATAAAAAAATACATTAGCACAACGATATTGAGGCACAGCTCTCCTGTCAGTGCAGAAAAGATAATTATTAAATAGATAACCAACCAAGGCATGCACCCATCAACAAATAAACGAAAAAAAGGACATCACAAAAATCAATCAACAACAGAGATGAGAGTTTAGTGTGATGTATAAAAAAAAGACGTCAGATTTGACCTGATTCATGTAAGAAATCCGTCCTGTCAGACAGATATTGTACGTTATCAACAAATATTTCTCCCACCTTCATATCATCACACACTCACTCACACACACTTGTCTCGTATAGTCAGCCTCCCATACTGTTAGCACGTGACTGAGAGGGGAACAAAGCAGGAGAGAGAGAGGCAGGGAGGGAGAGAGATAGTGACAGAGAGCATAGATGAAAGTGAGTGTATGTGTGTGTCTGGACATGTGAGTGTCTGTGTGAGTTAGCGTTTCTGCGCGGAGCGTTTGCGCTGTAGCTCACAGGGCTAAGACCTATTTTTACACCCACACTCCCACGCTCCAGAAACACTCACCCATGACATTTGTTTCTTTTTCATTTTCTCCCTCACATGATCTTCCCATCCCACATGTCTTATTCTTCTCTCATCAGCATCAGCATCCCCAGTCGTCCCTGGACAGGGGCATGCTACCATCACCTCGACAAACGCCCCGCTCTCAGGTCTTTTCGGTGTGGAATTGAATTGAACAGAGCAGACAGATCAGGGTCACAGCTGCCAAAAAGGAGTGATTCCCTTCTCTCTGTCACTACAAGCATTTAGTAGTAAAGAGATGCACCCAGGGGTGTAGAGTGTTGAAGATGGATTTAAGTGTAAATTTTAGTCCAAAATAGACACATTTAAAACAAAATTCCCCTCCAAAAAACACGCCTCAGGAGGTCTGGGGCTGACTTGCGTGCAGTGGTAAGGATGGACAGATGGATGCATGTACAGAGAGTAAAATCAGCTCAGAGGGAGAGGAACAGAGGCGAAGTTAAGGTGATGAGGGAGCTCCATATTGTGTTTCCGACCGTGGGAATTGTGATGTTATGTAATGGCGCGAAAACAGCATATACACGGAGTCACAGAGCCAGGGGCAGTGGCTTTGGGGGAAGTCGGATGGACCCCTCGCCTGCTAACGGGACTTCTTAAGTGCTTCTGCCATCAGCATTCTGTTGCTTGCATAACAGCCACTCCAGCCATGGGAACCCAGAGCATACACGTGACCACTAAGAGGGTTCCTTCTGGCTGAGGGGTGATTTCTCATTCCCTCTCTTCCTCTTTTCCTCCCTCTTTTTCTCTCGTTCCTTCAGAGCAACAAAGGGGTTTTTCCTTCACAGCAAAAGAGCCATTAAGATAACACGCTCATGGACAGCACTCCCACTGAGGATAGTAGCATGACAACAAAAGGGGCAGCATACCAGGCATATTTCTGCATATACTGTAAATATGATCGTCTAAGAACCTGCTAATGATTGAATATAAATGGAGCCTCTGGGGACTGAAGGGATAAACAACATCTGGGGAGCTGCAGCTCAGCCCACCTTCATGCCCATAGACAAACGTATATAATGTGTACATACTGAGGAAATAGCTGCCCACGCATCCCGCACCCCGAGCCCACTCATGCATCGAAGATTTTTTGCATAAATTAACTGTCATAATTATATGAAAAATGTGTTAAAGGGGCAATAATTTAGATGTTTTTTTTGTTGTCTTTGTTTGATTTGTTTTTTTTAATCATCCAAGAGAAAACACATGAATGCACAAAAAATCCCTTCAAGGTCATTCCAAGCAGCTTATTAAAGATACAATGTGTAATTCCTGTCCACATGCTCCAAACCTCCTCTCGCCCTCCTCCACACACACAGAAAATGTTGAGGACTGAACAGTTGGACGCAATTAATAAACCTTGCAGTGTCCTTAAAAATGTACAGCAAACTTTCTAAACCTCCAGTCTTGCCTTATCTCATAACAGTTATTCTTTTTTTTTCTTTTTTTTACTTTTTTATTGAAAGCTATTTTACAGTCAACAACATAGCAGTGCCATTTGAAAATGAGGACTTCCATTCTTTCATTTTTCTTTTTGTTCCTCCCACAATCCCATCCCACCCAAAAAAGAACAATTCTCAATTTAAATTCAAAATTGGCTTGTGAACAGTTCAGAATACATACAACAAATATAATAATAATAATAATAATAATAATAATAATAATAATAATAATAATAATAATAGTAATAATAATAATAATAATAATAACAATAATAATAATAATAATAATAAATAAATAAATCATGTACAGCAAAAAATGTACAGCAAACTTTCTAAATCTCCAGTCTCGCCTGATCTCATACCAGTTATTATAATCGGTTATGAGATGGTGGATACCTGGCAGACAGGTAAGTTGCAGCACAATTCCATCCAGTAAAGCAGATCAGAGTCTCCATAGGTCTGGGGAGGGCTCGGACTACAGCGAGGTGAGTATGCAAACACATACGAACACACACAACAGTTCACAGAGCAAGGCTGCTGACGCTGTAGGTGCCTAGACAGGAAACAAGCGAGGGACCAAGAAACCAGTACAGAAGTATAGGTAGGTATAGGTATATGTACCGGTACACTCACTTAGCTTGTTTAAGGCGGGAAGACATCAAACACCTGCTGGAGTAGACAGAAACCAGAAGGAGCAGAGGCAAAACTCATGTTTGGGGATGGAGGGCTGAGGTGTTTACTAGAGAACAGATGAAGCAGGTGAGTCAGAGGCAGGCAGGGTCGGCAACAGGAGAGCATTCCAAAGGTAAGTGCTAGAAAATCAGGCGCGTCGAACAATCAGGTAATGAGTATGTGAGGCTGGAGTCTTTATTCTGGCTTTACTGGTGATCAGGGGCAGCTGAGTGCACAGGTGAGTAGAGCTGGTTGATGAGGTGGGAGTGGCTGGCAGGGAGAGTGGAAAAGAACTGGGTGTAAAAAGGAGCAGGAGGGTGCAGAGCTGAACTGTGACAAGTGCTCACTAAAACTGTGTCCACATTTAAAATGAATGTCCGCTAACGTCCGCCAATTCATTATTAGATGCTAGTTATTGCTGTTAGATTTGTAAATAGTTCATTTTCTTTATAATCCTTGAAATTCACAACACTAAAGTGATCCATGATCGCCTCTCAAGGTACAAATTGCATGAAAACAAGACAGGATGGGTGGGGCGAGATGGTTGTCATGGTAATTACTGTAGATATCTATGCAACACATTAGATTGACGTCTTTAACATAACATCAAAAAACTGTTACTTGTTCACATACTGTTGGTTATATGCGATTTTTTAAATTCCTTTAAACAGAAATTCTGACCATATCTTACACTTTGCAGATTTTAGTTTTTTGTGGTATTATTGTGGTATTATTGTTGTTGTTGTACCTCATTAGCATAGTAGTTCAGAATGTGTATATAAATAATTATAATAAAATAAATAATATTCTGGAAAGGAAAGCCCATCTTATTTCCATCTTCCATCCTGTACATGTCCTTCCTCCGATATTAAATTTTTCTTTCAGCCTCAGGTTCCATCCATCCTCTCATACTCCCCTCACTCTTTCCTCCAGTCCACCTGCTGTTTGTAATGTAGATTATGTGCAGCACAGAGTCTCATATTTTCACCAACCGTAGAGAAATGAACGCACTGTGGCAAATGGTTTCTTAAAGGCAGGTCCACACAAATCAGCGCTGAAGAAGATGAAGTTCAAAGAGTTATGAAGCCACCAGAGACTTGGTGTTGCTATGGAGATTAGTTATTCTCTCAGTGTGTGTGTGTGTGTGTGTGTGAGTGTGTGTGCATGTGTGTGTTTCACCTGATGTTTTTTGGGGGGGTGGACTTAATCTGTCACTGTGGTCAAGGCTTCACTGTTTCTATGTGCTCATGTTTATCCACTGGACGGTGTTTAAAGCAAATATATTATCAAAGAGAGGATATTAAGAGGTACTCTGTCTCATAAATTCTAATTAATATTTCTCATAATTGATGCCACACACGGACATATTCCCACAGGCATCACTCAGGGATTTTGTGCAAAAACACAATGTCATGTTTTTCGGGGTGAATTTGTGTGCACATACCATGACAACCCCATCTCTGATATTAACTCCTGCCTGCATGAATATTGTTCAAGCGTCACATGAGCCAGCTACCGACTGCACGTGCAGAGCGCACGGCATTGCCAGCGAGAGAGGAGGCGCCGGATAGTGCGCATGATCGAGAGTAAACACTGAGCACTTGGTAACCTGAAGTCATCATTTCTACAGCTTTTCACTGTGGACCAAAGAGCTGCAGAGTGATGGTTACTGGGGGAATTAACAAATCACCAACACTTATTGGACCAGTGGAGAGACTCATCAACCTATAATGAGTTTTAAAGTAACAAATGCCACTGAGTGACACCAGGAAAAGGCTTGTTTGGGCATTTCAGCACTGGACAGCTCTTGTCTTGAGATTTGTGGCATGTGCGCGGGGGAAGTGACCAGCCTGTGGTGGGCAGGAGCAGAGAGCATCCTCCACACGACTCCTACCGCCGAGACATGAGCATACCGGAGTTCCTACTGGAAGTGTCCATTGTGGTGATAGCTGTCGTCTCGCTGTTGACAAACCTGTCAGTGCTGCTATGTTTCACCCAGAGCAGCGAGTTGAGATCCCACGTGCCAGGCATCTTCATCCTCAACCTGTCATTCTCCAACATCCTCCTCACTGTCATCAACATGCCCGCCACTTTTCTCGCCGTGGCCAGGAGCGCGCAGCCCTTCGGGGACCTGTTCTGTCAGGCTGTGAGTTTTGCAGAGACTTTCCTCACCTCTAACGCGATGCTGAGCATGGCGGCGCTCAGCATGGACAGGTGGGTGGCGGTGGTGTTCCCCCTCAGTTACTCCAGCAAGATGCGCTACAGGGACGCGTTCCTGATCGTGGCGTACTCCTGGATGCACTCCCTGACCTTCTCCCTGACGCAGCTGCTCATGGACTGGGGAGGGTACAGCAACACATACGCCTCGTGCACGGTGCACCTGGACGAGGAGAAGAGGTCTCAGCTGGCGGCGTACGCCACCTTCACCGCTCTGTTCCACTGCAGCAGCTTCGCGCTCTGCCTCCTCGTCCTGTGCTTCGCCTACCTCAAAGTTTTGAGAGTGGCCAGGTCTCACTGTAAGAGGATAGATGTGATTACGGTGCAGACTCTGCTTCTGCTGGTTGATATTCACCCCAGGTAAAGAAACATACTGCACATCAAACTTTGAGCTCTTCAGATGTTTTTTTCTTCTAAAAGATCAAATGTTTCACCTGTTTCCTGCGGGTTTGCTTGTTTCAATGGAGGAAATGTTTCCTTTAAATAGTCTATAGAAGCTGCTTTGTAACATGAATTATATAAATTGTTAATATATTAGATTTTATGCGCCAGATATGAATTTAACTCTTTTTCTGTCTGTCTGTCTGTCTGTCTGTCAGTGTGAAGGAGAGGTGTCTAGCTGAGCAGAAGAAGAGGAGGCAGCGTGCAACTAAGAAAATCTGCGTCTTCATCGGCACCTTCATCCTCTGCTTTTCACCATATGTTATAACGAGGTAATAGCTCTCTCTCTCTCTCTCTCTCTCTCTCTCTCTCTCTCTCTCTCTATATATATATATATATATATATATATATATATATAAAACATGTTTTCTGATCAATAATAGTTTATATGAATAGTTTATATAAAATATGTATTTTTTTATTGTTTGTTTTTTGTTTCGTAATTCTCTGCTTTTTTACATCATGGCCAGGGGACTACAGATGAAAACTAGCCTTCTGGCTAACTCTGGCTTTTTTAACCATGTATAATCATGTGTTTTATGAAATTGCACTGTCCCCTTTTAAATAAACTAATAATAATAATAAAGTATCCTGAATTAAGTACCTAAATAATACCTTTATTTCTTAAAAAAAGGAATAAAAAAAGATACAGATTTTCAAAGATTTAAAAGAAATAGTATGTGCTTGTTACCAATTTATATGCCATTATTGTATATATTATTCCATTGAAAGGATCCTCTGCTTTTCACCATATGTTATAACAAGGTAATCTCTCTCTTTTTTATACTTTTATACTGAATTAAATATCTGAAAAATAAATAATAAATAAATAAAATACAAATTAAAAATATATAAATAAACATACAGATTTTTAGAGATTTAAAAAAATAGTATATGTTTGTTACCAATTTATATGCCATTATTGTATATATTATTCCATTAAAAGGAGATAATTATCATATTAAATTATTGCCCATCCCTATTCCCACATGAGTCATCTGGCTTCAGATGCTTTCACAATAATGGCCCTATAGAAAATCACACTATGTTACATTTCCGGTGTGTCTCATGTGTCAATAATAATACAATGATGGCTTTCTATCGATTGGGTCCATTTTGTACATCTGACAGTGTTACAGTGGAATAACATCTGACGCTCAGTGATATTCTCAGTATGGCCTAAAGGTTAAATGCAGAACCCTGAAAGTTTAGTGAGGTTTACATTCACTTTGTTGAATCTGTGTCTCAAGTAAATGGTTCGAAGGTTGTAAAGTTGTAAAGTATTCCCAATATTTTGTTATTTCCCACAATAGAAAATTGCAAAATCTTAGATTCAACACCTCATCCTACATAAAGGAACATTTATTTTTATTTTCAGATTTTTAAATTATTATTATTATTATTATTTATGGATATTGCTATGCATATTATCATGTGCAATTATTCATATCCATGCATCTGCTAGCTATGATGTCCACCCAGTACCGAACAGATTTTTTAGCAAAGCAGCTAAATTGTTTGGAGAGAAAAAAATAAAATAAATATATATATATATATATATATATATATATATATATATATATATATATATATATATATTTTTTTTTTTTTTTTTTTTTTTACATAATTGTATTTAAAAAATTATGTAGATATATATATATATGACAGCAAATAAAAATTGCTAAAACACAGGCTGTATAGCTCTCTCTCTCTCTCTCTCTCTCTCTCTCTCTCTCTATATATATATATATAGATAGATAGATAGATAGATAGATAGATAGATAGATAGATAGATAGATAGATAGATAGATAGATAGATAGATATCAGATATCATCAGATATCATATATTTAATGATACATAATGATAAAATAAAAAATATAGAAAAAGTCACATAATTTAGACTTAATTTCACATACTTATGGTTTATTATCTGGAGAGATGAGACACATGGGATACTTAAGTGGTGTTCTTCTTTTTTCAAAGTGCAACACAGAAAGGCCTTTCATATTCAGTACATCAGGGGCAAAACAACTGACTGTCTGTGCTTTGTCTTCTTCTTCCTCCTGCAGGCTGGTGGAGTTGTTGCCCTCTGTGCACATCCCCCGCTACTGGGGCATGACCGCCAGATGTCTGTCTTATGCCAAGACCTCCAGCGACCCGTTTGTCTACTGCCTGCTGAGGCATCAGTACAGGAAGGTCCTCGTTAGTATCATAGGCCGGTTTATGCGAAAGGACCGCTACTCGCTGTCTGTCCACAGCGTGAGCAGCACGCTGGACACCATAGACGACAGCTGCATCGCCAGAGTCACCTGAGCTTCATGTGCAAATCTTTAAACGATTCAACACTTGCAACCCTTCTGAAGAAGGGTCAAAGGTCAGGGTCTCTGAAGAGCAGCAGCCCTGCAGATGGAAGAGAGTCACTGCCTTGCTCAAGGACACTTTGACACAGCGGTGGACCACAGGGAGTGTCCACTGGGAGAATTGTGAAGGACACAAAACAGTGTTTTCTCACTGAGAGCGTACTGGCCTCTGATGTGTGCCGAAGGCCTCTTGAGCCTCTACACACTGTCGTTTCCAAAGGGCTTGTCAGTTTGCCTGCTGAGGCATCGCCAAGAACACACCGCACGACGCCCACAACACTATGTTTATTACTATCATCAGTGTAAATGTACGGTTAAAGAAACCTTGAATTTGTTCGAAAGTGTACTTCATGTTTCAGTGAAAGAGCTGGAAAAATGTTCATTCTCATGACTGTTATGACGCTAAAGTTAAAGTTTGTGTTTATGAGTGCCATTTTATTATGTAGAGTGTAAAAAATAGGTGTGAGGATGTGTGACGATGTTACAGCACAACACAGATTAAATAATAAACTGCACTGCCACAGAAACACTATGACTCAGTCACTATATACATACGAATGAAGGAAAAGCCATTAGATTCTGGTCAAACTGTGCTGCTGTGGGTAAGGTAATTATAGTGGTGTTGTGAGAGTGGTTCACATGAGCTTTGAGCAACTCAAACAAAGGGAGAGTGAGTCATTTGAAGGATGCCTGAAGAGTGAAAGTATTCAGTGTTGCACAAGAGAACAAAAAACAGAAATTAGACAAAATTAAAAAATAACAAGTTTTGGAAAATGGACTTTGTCAGCCTGTTTTCATTCACTTTTTGTTCTTATACCTAAAGAAAATAAAGCTTTATAATTTAATATATAACCCACAGAACAACGAGCCACAGGGTGCCGCTTATTATGACAGCTTTTAGTGGGCATAATTATTATGATGGAAGGAAAGGAGGAGGTCAGGTAACATATAAATAGTGATAAAGTCTATTTTGTCTCAGGAGAAGATTGAGGTGGATAGGTGGATCAAAAAAAACACAAGAGTGATTGAAGGTTACATATTTTAACTTCTGTATGCGACAATGTTACAGGTGTACGTACGAAAGGCGTTGTTTTAACCCAAACCATGATCTTTTCAATAAACTAAACTCTTTTGGTGCCTAAACCTTAGCAAGTAGTTGCGTATCACAACATTAACCCCTTGTTTACATGCTACCGTTCCACAACGTTAAATAGAAAAGTTACATGTTTACAGAGCAACCATTCATTCACTCATTCATTCATTATCCTTAACCGCTGATCCGCACCCCGACATATGGAGACACACAATCACGCTCTCATTCACACCTATGGGCAATTTAGAGATTTCAATTTAGTGAGAACCCACATGGGGAGAACATGCAAACTCCACACAGAAGAGTCGCAAGCCGGAGTCGAACCAGAGACCCTCTTGCTGTGAGGCAACTGCATCACCATGCATCCCCAATATAAACATGTAAATATGTGAAATGAACCATTTTCATTTTATATGTTGATTACTCTTAATAAGCCAAGCAGAAGAAGTTTCATCCCGAAAAAAAACTTTTTAAAGAGCAACCATATCACGCAAATGAGGTCTACCTGTGGGTGACACAAACCATGACCTGCCTACTGCAGGACACGCCCTTGAATTTGTCACAGTTTGGCTAGCTATAGGTACAAAAACTAACTGGTTAGTGTTAGGGACAAAAACGTCTTAGTTAGGTTTTGGGAAAGATCATGGTTTTCTTTTAAATAAATACTTTATACCAAAAGTTATATTAGGGGGCATGTCATGTAGTAAAATGGATGTGTTTTGTGCCAGATTGCAGATAGACCCTTATCTATCACGGTAAATAAAAGGTTTTTTTCCCCCAAAATATATCATGCAAGCCACTTATTTTCTTCATATTACTTTAATCATTTGTTGACCCCTCATATCGTTAGCCTCATAGCATATTTGCCTAAGTCATATTTGAACGTTTTCGGGAAACAAGAAAATACACAATTTTTAGTAAGCCCATTGGTATTCTTAATTGATATTGTAACAGTAAGTTCAAATAGAAGTGTGAACAAGTTTGCATAAAAAATTAAACACATCGATTTCATAACATATAAAAGTGACTTAGGCAGAATATGCCATGACAATTTTTCTCTTACATATAAATGATGTAGTTTGGTTTGTATGTAGCCGCAAAAATGCCTAAGTCACACAGATGACTAAGGCAGAAAGTGATTTTGGACTCTAACAAGTGTTCTGATAGGCTGGCAACATAGGCAATAAGGCAGAAAGATGCAGCAGTGGTAGGAGAGTAAAGTTAGGCAGATATCACAATTTGGCCAAAAAATGACTTAGGCAATTATGCTATGAGGCTAACGATATGTATCTTAGGACCATCTGGGGGGTCTTGACCCCTATGTTGGGAACCTCTGCTATATACACATTATACATTGCTATAAAAGTCTACCAATAGGTTGTCATTATGAGGATAAAACAGTGAAGGTTGACAGGGTTTTAATGGTGCAGAGATGTTTTTTCGCATTGAATTGGTGAACAGATTCAGCAGCTCTATCATGTCAAACAAACAGGCATGAACTTCCTCACTCCCACCCCCACAAGCCACGTTTCTTCCTCATGTTCCCACACACGCGCACACACACACACACACACACACACACACACACACACACACACACACACACACACACAGCTCTGTGCAGTGAAATATGATCGGTGCTCGCTCGTAACGCTCAGCAGTGAGCCATAATCCTGGCGCGCCGCTCTTTTTTCGGGTCAGGGATGCTCCGCGCAGACAAAGGAAGGAGGTTTCCGAGCAGTGGGAGGTAATTATCTTCCAGCCCAGACAACGGAAAAGTTACAGCTTCAAACACTGCCACATCACACACCACTGTTACTGCACTCCAACATGCATTTAGAAGTTTTGCTGCTGTTGTTTCTGTCCTGGACGAAAAGTTGTTGGTGCGCCCCGCAGCAGACGTGCCATCCAGGAGACGAGCTTTTAGGTAAGGTCACTTCAACTTCAAACCAATGCTTCAGAACAGATATGCATGCCTGTACGACTCAAAGCGGGATGTGGAGGGAACAGAACTTAAAGGAGTGATTTAATGAGAAATACGGACCATTTAAAACCTACTTATGTCTCTCTTAATCAATTAAAAAGCATTACACCGCACAAAACACATTAAAATGAGCATATTAACAGGCCATACGCTCTATTTTAAATGTTGTGCTAAATAACCAATTATACCAGTGATGTTTTAGCTTAAAGTATATACAATCTTGCAGCTACGTGCAGTTAAAGTCTATGATCAGCCTTCAAAGTTTGGTTATCATGCAGATGTGACCATGATGAAGACATGTTGTTGTCACTTCACACACCACAGCAGCCTCGTCATAAACAGTAATAAAGCACAGGCTCTGGCTCGTGTCTTTGCTTTTGAAGATGTCGCCTCCTAGCGTTTATTATGTGACCCACTGATATATTCATGCTTCCCTCTGGAGTCTCCAAAAGCACCAAATCATGACTTCTTGATGACATCCAGACTAGAAAACAAAGCAGCGTGGAGCCCTACTGTAAATTTACCTCTAAAGTTCTGGCTGTAAACTCCATGAGGCCAGTTTCAGTTTGATGATGATATACCAAGTAAAACTGGAGACAAGCTCAAATATATTTAGTATAAAATGATAGAACTGGATGGAACCCTCTTATATGTTAGATTTGCAACCTTTGATCACATTTGCAGCATTTCAAATTCTTTATTGAGCATGATAGTGTTTTGAAAGTAAAAAAAAAGATTCAAAATCACATTTTATGTTGGACTAAAAAAGACTCAAAATAACCAAAAAAAGACACACAAAGACACAAAATGACTAAAAAAAGACACAAAAGAAGACACAAAATGATTAAAAAAAGACACAAAATAACTAAAAAAGACACAAAATGACCAAAAAACCCCAAAAAAGGACTAAAAAAAGACACAAAATAACCAAAAAAATTACCAAAATGACCAAAAAAGACAGAAAAATGAGAAGACAAAATGACTAAAAAAAGACTCAAAATGACAAAAAAAACCCCACAAAACAAGACACAAAATTACTACAAAGACACAAATTACCCAAAAAAACCCCATCAAACAAGACACAAAATGACTAAAAAAAGACACAAAATTACCAAAAAAAAAGACACAAAAAGACGAAAAAAAAAGACCAAAATTGTTACGCTAAACACACAAGACACAAATAAAATAGAGTCCCACTAGAATAAAAACCAGAGTTGGATGACACACAATCACAAGATCACATTTATGATGGTTTTTCTTTGTTTCTTTTTGGTTCAAAATGTTGATCCAGTAAGTCAGAATAAAAAATCAATTATCATCAGGTCATATAGGTGAGGTTATGCTAAAAAAAAATACCAACATGGCATTTTAAGTGGTGTATACAGGCAGGATGAAAAGGATTCAGAAATGGAAAAAATAGCCCAGACTCCATAGAGTTAACTTTATTTGGCTTGTGTTCTTTTACAGGAAGATGCAGCAGCAACGCGTTGGGAGACAAACGTAGGTACCTCATCCATTTCATCTTGTGTGATTTATGGCTTTGCATAAGTCATAACTATGATGGGTTATAAAGATAAGGCTTTATATGCCAGGCACACAGCAAAATCAGGAGTGTTAATTAAACTCACAGAATGTTAAATTTAACACTTTTTCTGAGTTTATATAGTTCTCGCGGATTCTGAGTTAAATTACACTTTAAAAAGTGTTAATATTTAAACTCTTTAATAGAGTTAAATATTTGACACCCTTGGTGTTGTTTGATGACACCACATGAGTGCACTTTTAACTTGAAATTGTGTTATTCCTTTTCACTTTGAGTGTTAATTTTTAACATACATCGTGTTATTTTATGACACATTAAAGTGTATTTTCAACACTAAAATCGTGTTTTTCCCTTTCACTGTGAGTGTTAATTTTTAACATACATTGTGTTACTTTGACACATTAAAGTGTATTTTAAATCCTAAAATCATGTTATTTCCTTTCACTAATGTGGTAATTAAATATACATTAAATAGATACATTAAATACATTACGATACATTAAAAGTGCATTCTGTCTTTAGCCGAACATTCAAGTCACTAAATCTGAAAATCAACTCCAACTGAAGTGAATCTAACTCAGGTATCAGGTGTTAACAAATCAACACTCACCAACTCAAAATGATCAACACTGAAAAAACAACACTATAGATTTTGCTGTGCAGGTATAGAGATCACAGCTGTGGAAAGTTACATTTCAGGGCCCGTCCACTTAGACATTTGACTGTGTGTCCATGGATGAGCTTCCAGGCCATGACGTGATCTTCAGGGCTAGAAAAAGCCAAACTGTTTGAAATACCAAGTACCACTGCAAGATGCAACAGGCCTCCTCTCCAGAAAGCTGGTCTCTGAGAGGAGAAACAGCTGCAGGGAGGATTTATAGAGCTTCAAACAATCCATAATGTACTTTTCCAGGTGAAACGCCAGGTGCTACACCTGCCAGATCTACTTTTTTTATTTTATTATTAGGTCATAGTGTTGCTTTACTGTTGAAGATAGGACAGCAGTGGTGGAAGAAGTATTCAGAGCCCTTACTTAAACCCTCCGGGGTCTGTGATCGTACTGGCGTGACCAGATCATGCAACGTTTTCAAAGCTTCGTAAAAAAAAAAGAGTTCACGTGGAACGCTTACAGACTTGAAACCTTCATCCTTTTTTTGTTTGATGCTCTTCGGTCATGTAAAACCAAAGATATGATAGTTTAAATCTGATAATCAGTTAACACTATTCCTATAAATATACATGTTTTTATGGGAATTTCTTGTATATAGTTGTATTATATTTGAATTTCATCTTTATATGTTCACATTTTTTGCAAGCTATGTTTACATTTATAGGTCCAAAACAGTTCATTGAGCATATTTGTGATTTTTATTGTAATAAATAGTATAATTTTATTTCAGATTTCATGATTTTTGTGTATTTTGGGGCTCAATGTGTTCATAAAGTGGGTTAAAGTGAGAAAAAAAAAGTCAGATCATGTTGAAGTTGTGCTGAAAAATGGATACCAACATTTTGTATGTGGTATATAAATGGCAAATAGGCTCAGACCCCAGAGGATTAAATAAAAGTAGCAATACCACACTGTGAAATTACTCCACTACAAGTAAAAGTCCTGCATTCAAAACTTTACTCAGTAAAAGTATCAGCATCAAAATGTACTTTAAGTGTCGCAAGTAAAAGTACTTGTTATGCAGAATGACCCAATCAGATAGTTATTTATAGTCTAAATATATCATTACTAAATTTGTATTGATGCAATTATGTAAGCAGTGTTTTAATCTGAAATGGGTATAAAAAGTATACCACATTTGCAATGCGTGGCTTTTTCTTGTAGGTGAGTATTTTAACAGTGTGGTATTGCTTAAGTACAAAATCTGAGTACTTCTTCCACCACTGCACATATACATTCTTTAAAAAAAATGTAAGTTACCAGTTTTCTCTGCCTTCTCCATTCCACAGCCACCTGTACCGAGCTGAACCTGGGCTACTGTAATGATATGGAGTACTCCAGGTGAGTGCCAGCTGAATATTTGAACCATACGGGTGATTCTCATGAACATGGTGCAGCTCATAGCAAAAATCCAAGAGGATTGAATACATATTTTCTTTGACCCTTTATAACATATACAATCTAAAGTCACTGTTTAATATGAGTTTATAATCTATTTATAATTTGTAAAAGGTATCTTATGACATTTTTAGAGACACTGTGAGCAAAATTCATTACCGTAACACATTTTTAAATTACAAAAAACAACGAAAGGTTTTTTTTTTGTTGTTTTTTTTTCTTTGGCAATCACTTAAATATGCTCAAGGGTAGCAGGTATCACCAAAATGTATTTTATTAAAATATACACATATTTTAATGCAAACAATTCTATCATTACCGTAACATTTAACCATTTTTTCTCATCACTTTTCATTCAGATTTTGTTCTTTACACATTGTTAAAAAAAATTGTTTGATTATATTGTGTTAAATTATACTTTTTTAAACAAACGATAATTATTCTTATAAAGTTTATTAAACATTTATTGTATATAAGTGTGAGGAAACCATGGCATTTTTATCTGGACGCATTACGGTAATGAATTTGTGGATCAAAAATATGTTCAAAAATATAGAAAATATTATTTTAACACAAAACAATGAATTGTGCCTCATTGTGGCTATATTGTTCATTCATATAAAAGTGAAATATATTTAGTTAAATAAAGTATGTCCTTATAATCTTCACAGACATAGCCTAGACTGGCTTCATGAGAATCACCCAGATATTCAGTTTAACCCATAAGATCCCAGACCCAGTTATCCTCAAAGGAAAATTATGGGGGATATACCACAGACCAAGTGGACCACATAGAACATATTTATGATGTTTTAAAAAAATTCTACCACTAAATGTCAAAGATCTGTGACATAAATGATACATTGGGTGTTTATGGTATTTATGTTTATGATATTTCTTATTTTAAAATAATAAAAAAACACATTTCCTGCTTACAGAAACATAAATTTGCCTTTTTCTTTGCATCTCCACAACATTTATCAAAATTGTGACATTAATAGTGCCGTTTAACAACAAATTATTTGTCAGATTTGTTTTTAAGTAGGCTAACAAAATAAGAATAAATCAATAATAAATAAAAACAAATAACTATTTGCCTCTTTGTTTGCATCTCCATAACATATATCAAAATTGTGACTTTAATTTGTTCAGGAAATATGGTCAGAACAGGTTAAATGCAATAAAGGACACCCTATTAACGGATTAGAATTGTTAAATGGGTTTAAACTTAACCTCGTAACAAAAAATAAACTTTTTGAATTGCGCTACTTTTTCACATTTCTGTTTCCAGTCACAGAAACATTCTGTAGAAGTCGCTTCGTGTCAAAGTCACATGACCCCATGAGTTAAAGTCAAACATAAATCTGAATATGGGAGATTATAGAAGATTTAAAGTGTTTGTTACACTAGTGTCACCATAGGTTCTTATGGGTTAAGCCACTGCTGTTTAATTTCAATTTATGTGCATCATGTTGTGTTAAAATGCTGCTGTCTGTTCCAGGACGATATTCCCCAACATCCTCGGCCACCGGAGTCGTGTGGATGCAGAGTCGGGGGCAGAGTACCTCCTCCTGAGTGTCATCCACGGCCTGCTGAACGGGGAGTGCTCCCCTGAGATTCGCCTGTTAGGCTGCTCGGTGCTGGCCTCGCCCTGCAAGGACGACAAGATGATCAAACCCTGCCGCAGCACCTGTGACACGCTGAGGAGGGACTGCGCCCACGCCTTTGAAGCCATCGAGATGGCCTGGCCCTACTTCCTAGATTGTGACCGCTTCTTTGCCAGCGACCGGGAGGGTTGCTTCGACCCTCTGGCAGGGCTGAAAGGTAAAGGTCACGCTGTTATGTTGATGTTACGTTTGGATCAATGCACCCTTATAGTCACTAAGGACATATAGAGCCCTGTCAAGCTTTGTCCCGGCATCCATAAGACTTTTGAATGGCTGAACCCCCTTTTTTGAACTGTCTCCTCTCTCTTTAAACACCTGGACTCTTTTTATTTTTTTATTTTTTATTTTTTTAACTATTATTTATTGCCCCTCCACTATGGAGGTAATAATAACTTATGTATTTCACTAGGCTCAGCAAAGATTTTATTATCTGCCATATGTCTAGTGTGGGCTGATGGTGTGTGTGTGTGTGTGGGTGTGTTTGTTTATTGTATGTATTGTTGCATTGTTGCTGCTCCTCCACATGTGAAGTTCCTAACGGAAAAATAAAGTTCTTTGAATTGAATTGAATAGTCAGGGCCAGATTAACACTTTGCGGTACCCTGGGCAACAATATTCAAGGGCCCCATCATCACGACTCCAGAATCACCATAATCTGGCAAAATATAGAATAAATTACAGTAATTAGGGGTGCACCGATTGCAATTTTCTGGCCGATCACTGATCACGATTTTTAAAAAGCCTGACCTGCTGATTCCGATTTTTGCCGATACCGATTTTTTTATAACTCACAGCATACACCTTCAATGTTTGAATCTTATTTTATTGAAAAACAATAACACAGCAGTATTTTTCTTTAGCAAATAAAGGAAATCACAATGTCTGAGGTAGTTAATAACATATTGAACTTAAAATAAATAGCAACAATTTACCGGACAAACTAACAAAAGAACTGCAACCATAAATAAAGTGTCCTGAGTTTTTGGTTTCATTATAGTACAACAAGAACAAATGCCCAAATGCAGCAGATTTGTGGCTATTCAAATGTTAACATAAATAGCAGATAGAGCTTTGCGGAGGTGGATAAGATCGGTTTGACGTAAAAGAATCGTCTGATTGCCAAAGTGTCCTCAATTTTCACCAATAAATAAGTAAGCAACCACTTTCAAAGCATCCAATATTAATTTAACAACACCTATTTCCAGCAGCACAAATGTATTGAATTGATAGAGGCACCACAGAGGAAGACAAGACACAACAAGTAGCATTTTGGTCCTCAGCTCATTTTAAACAGAAATCACCTCAATGTCCGATGGACAGTTTAACATATAAGCGATATGGTTAATCTGGCCTATAATCTTGCCTATAGTGCGCTGTGAAACAAACAAAGCTTTGTTCTCTTGTTTCCTAAATGCTGGCCTCCCTCCTCCAGCCAGACAGGAGGTAGAAATGTCCAGCCTCTCTCCTGAAGAGCCCAGCACCATCATCCAGTTCACCTACACCACCAACTCCCAGATGTACAGCTTGCTGAAGAGAACGGCAGCCAAGTGCTCCCACATCTCTCATGTCTACAGTATTGGACGCAGCACGGAGGGCAGGGATCTGCTGGTGATTGAGTTCAGCAGCAACCCAGGACAGCACGAGCTCTGTGAGTAAGGATTTACAGCGTAACATGCATGTGTGATTATATTTGCATTACATGTGTAGCCTTGTGATTACATTGTTCTTATTGTTACTCTCCAGGGGCAGGATTTACAAAAGTGTTCTTAAGATAAATCTTAAGAAAACTCTTAAGGGAAAAAAAGATCTTCCTAAGAATGTTCTTAAATGCTATTCACCATTTTTTTCTTAAGAATTGTCGTATATCTCAGGAACTTATTAGTTTTCTCACTAAGGAAGTTATTAGATTTTAAGTTAAGATCACTAGATCATTAATTAAGTAGTATCAAAAACAACAACTGCCTCTGTGATGAACTACAAGTACATTGCAGTGTTATCTAAACATTTCAATTATATGTCAACTGCCAAAATAAGCTTTATGTGATACATAACATACATGATACATGTGATACTACTCTGATCAACTTCAATGAACAATATTTGTTGACACATTGTCTAGGGCTAAACTAAATATTAAAGAAATCAAATATAAATTTGTTTAAGTAAATCCATATCAAGACTTTTATTTTCACTGCAGCTGTTTTCAGAGTGCTGAAAGCTTCTCTTAAAGTTGCGAAGAAATATAATTTGTTTTCAAGAATCTCATTTGTTCTCAAGTTCTATCTTAGGAAAAAACTTAAGACTAAGTTAAGAAAAAAACGTAAGAAAATATAAGAATCTCTTCATGAATACCAAATCTTCTTAAATTTTGTCTTAAGAGCAATGTTAAGAAAAAGTGGCACTTAAAAAGCATTTTTTTTCCTTAAGAATGCTTTGTGAATCCGGCCCCTGTTCTTCTTGTTAAGTAACTAATTTCCTTTGTAAAAAAGTTCAGTTATTTCTTCTTCACCCCCTGCTTAGAAGTACTAATGCTCATTTAAAAAAAACACGCATTAACTCATTTTGGGAGCAGTTTTAATATTGTTCAGATCATTGTTTTGGTTTTATCGAATTCAACTTTACTTTATTGTTTCATCTTCCATTATCATCAACCTTGTTTTAAAGCTGCAGCAGGCAGATAAAAAGCTAAAATAAATGCTATATCCTACCTGCCCAACACCAAAGACTATACCATGTAACTGGATAATTGGTGTTTGTAAAGGAGCATTTAGCAAATATTTCCCTTACAAGCTGATGGAGAACAAAACAAAGTTGAAAGAAGAGTGAATATTGTACCTGAATTCATCAGACGGACACAAACACAATTCCAAACTAGGACTGCAAGCAGTACTGAACGGGCCCTCGCAGTACACGCGTGTCGGGGAATGCTGCCGTCGGGGTTTGTGCATTACAGGGGCCAGTCTATACCACCCCTATGAATTTCATTGCCTTAAGGCACAGTGGCACTTATTAAATTAAACTGCCGAAAGAGCGCCACCTAGGGGGCGATCTATAAAATCTTCAAGGGTTATCCTCAGGAGGGCATTGACAATAAGTATATATATTCTTTTAATAACTTTTTGTCATGAGGGTCCATAGATGCTGTGTGCAAAGTTTGGTGCAAAACGGTGAAATTGCCTCGGAGGAGTTCGACAAAGTAGGTTTGCGACATTTCGCGAATTTGCGGGGAAAAAAAACGGTAGGCGAAAATGGGCGTGGCTTATATCACGAGATTCAGCACAACTCAGTGAATATAAGGATATAAGGTTTTTGAATGTGTGATGAAGTATGTGGGAGTTATTAGCCAAAACGCACTTTCCTTTATTATAGCGCCACCTAGTGGTGGAACTTCAGGATGACAATAGATTATAACATTTTTCACCATGTGTGACTTATATTTAAAGTTTCATAAGTTTTGGGGTATGTTCAGGCAGTGAAAAATGTGATCATTTGGGCCCGAGAATAATAAATAATCATTCGAAATACAATAGGGACCTCCCAGGTCGTTGCCTGCTCGGGCCCTAATGAATGCTAATGTTGCTAGAAGTTTGTTGGATGTGCAAATAGGCAACTGTTAGCTAGCACCATAGCCTGGAAAAAAGAAGTGGATGTAGCCACTATGATGTAAGCCACTGGTTTGTGTATATATGAATAAGTAGCACATTATGTTTTATTTATGTTTTAGACAACGTCCACATTTTTAAAAAATCTGGGTGGTACAATAATATGTCATATTAAAGCTTGTTCTGCTGCCCCAAAGTGGCCAAATCATTCCACGCAGCTTTAACCATGTCTGCTTCTGTCTGTAAATGTAGTGGAGCCAGAGATCAAACTGGTTGCCAACATGCATGGCAACGAGGTGCTGGGCCGCCAGCTGCTCATATACCTGGCCCAGTATCTGTGTTCAGAGTACATTCTGGGGAACCAACGCATTCAGACCATCATCAACACCACCCGCATCCACATGCTGGCCTCCATGAATCCAGACGGCTATGAGCTGGCCGCCTCAGAGGTAGAGGATAACAATGACCCGGAGCTCAGCAACCAGGAAGTAAATATTGTTAACGGGAAAAAAGACAAACCGCCATTATCCGCTCTTCATCTCAGTGTCTGTTCATTCTGTTTGGCTTGACTTGTAGAGGAGGAGGATTGAGATACTCTGTGGAGGGAGTTTGATCAGAATGTTAACCCTTTGGAGTCTTGGGTTGTATTTTAAAAAAATACTTTTCATTCTGCATGTACACTGTAAAAAAAAGAAACAATAGCTACTCAATAAAATTGAGGCGGCAGATTGCACGCAATATTATTAATTAAAACTAACTACATTACAAGTTGAGTTAATAACAACTTAACAGGAATGTTGGATTCATTCAAAATTCTCTTTATTTAGAATTACATACACATAAAGATTATATTTAATGTGATTAAAATAAGTAGATTCTATCTCAAACATTTTTATGTTAAAGTTACTTAAACAACTGACTCAAAATCAAGGACGCATTTATATTTAATACATTTTATCAAATATATTAAGTAAAATGAAATGACTACAGAATAAATAATAGCTACTCAATAAAATTGAGGCACCAGATTGCACGCAATATTATTAATTAAAACTAACTACATTACAAGTTGAGTTAATAACAACTTCACAGGAAGTGCCTGTCAATTAAAAACGGACTAATTCTATTGTGTTAGATTTATTCAAAATTCTCTTTATTTAGAATTACATACACATAAAGATTATATTTAATGTGATCAGAATACATATATTCTATCTCAAACATTTTTATATTAAAGTTACTTAAACAACTGCCTCAAAATCATGTATTATATTTAATACATTTTATCAAATATATTAAGTAAAATGAAATGACTACAGAATAATTTATTACAGTGTATATACCACTTGTTAAAATGTTTACCATGCCATGTTGGTATCATTTTTTTTTCAGCACAACCTCACCTCAATTACCTGATAATTATTTTCTCACTTTGACTTACTGAATCAACATTTTGAACCCCAAAAAACCCATAAAATCACATATTGAAAATTATTTTCATTTTTCTTAACTCAGGTTGCAAATATAACATACAAGAGTTAAATGAGGATCAAGTTCTATATTTTTATACTGACTATATTTGACCTTATCTACGGTTTTACTTTTTTTTTTTTTTTTTTACAAAAACTTGCCTCATGGACTTTCAAGCCACTACATTAGAGGGAATTTGACGCCAGGGCTCGACGTTGCTTCGTTTTTACGTCATGACGTTATTAAGAAGTAATGCCCTGGTTCTTTCGATGACTCCAGAGGGTTAAAATTGAAAGCCTTTTTGTAGAGGCTTTCAATTTTAAAATATCAACAAATAGAACTAAATTGCACAATTGGATATGAGAGATTGGAGTACTCAATCCTTCCACCTTCACTCTATTTTCTACTAATTACCAGAGAATTCAACACTAATCAATTCTTCACCAGTTTGTTTGGCACTTGTAGAAGTCCCTCAGCTCTTTTTATTCTACTGTTTGATATTGTGCAGTAGAATTGTCAAAAAAAAAAAGAAAGAAAAGAGAGCAGCTTTCTGTGGACTTCTACTTTGGCATCTCTTGGTTCTTTATCAGAATAACAATACTGACAGTCTTTTGGTCAACATGTTATGTGCATTAACTCACCTGCGTCTTATTCACTCTGCTTTTAACAAGCTCTGCATGCATGTGTGCTGTAAACCACTGGTTCTCAACCTGGGGTTCTGGCCCCTACTAGGGGTCGCCAAACCTTCATAGCCATTAAGCATTCTTGACTTTAAAGGGGTGTAAGAACACTTTTATTTATTTATTTTTTTAGATGTATTCAGTTTGTCTATATCACAGCGTTTTATTAATTCATGTTAAGAAAACTAAATTATTATTTTTTATTTAAGTTTAGATTATTATTTATAAATTTATAAAAAAAAAAATATATGCACTTATTATAATCAATGGTGGAAAAAAGTATTCAGATCTCAAAAGTACTAATACCACACTGTGAAGAGACTCCACCACTACTAAGTAAAAGTCCTGCATTCAAAAGTAAAAGTACAAAAGTATCAGCATCAAAATGTACTTAAAGTATCAAAAGTAAAAGTACTCGTTATGCAGAATGGACCCACTTAGATTATTATAGATGTTGTAAATACATTATTAAATTATTATTTTTGATGCATTTATGTAAGGAGTGTTTTACTGTTGTCAATGTGGGTCTCATTTTAACTACTTAATATACATTTATGTGGTTTAATTTGTAAACATGCATAATCACTTTAAATTGATCATGTTTTTCATGTTAAATCTCGGCCTGAAAAGTAACTAAAGCTTTCGGCTAAATGTAGTGGAGTAAAAAGGACAATAAAGTAACAAATAAATAATAAAATATTAAAAGTAAAAGTAGTTGTTATGCAGAATGGACCCACTCAGATTGTTTTATACATTTCAAATACACTATGAGCTTATTTGTAATGATGCATTTTTGTAAGCAGCATTTTAAAAGTTCACTTCAACTACTTCATATGCTGTTATGTGGTTAAATTAATAAAAATACATAATCATTTTGTATTGATCACATCTTTTTAGTGTTAAGTCTTGACCAGAGAAGTAACTTAAGCTCTCAGCTAAATGTAGTGGAGTAAAAAGTACAATATTTGCCTCAATATGTAGTAAAGTAGAAGTATAAAGTTACATAAAACAGAAATACTCAAGTACTCAACTCAACTCAACTCAACTCAACTTTATTTGTAAAGCACTTTAAAACAACAACAGCCGCAACAAAGTGCTGTACATAAACAAACAGAACAAGAGACAATAAAATAAATAAAACAGGAAATAAACACTAAAATAAATAGATTTATTGCTTTTTAAAAGACAATTTAAAAAACAATAAATAAAAGCAAACCATAAAACACTAAAAACAAGAGCAGAGTCTCATGCGTGGTTAAAAGCCAAGGAATAAAAATAGGTTTTAAGATGACTTTTAAAAATGGACAGTGATGAGGCTTGTCTGATGTGCAAAGGCAGCTCATTCCATAGATTGGGGGCTGCAACAGAAAAAGCTCTGTCCCCTCTGAGCTTCCGTTTTGACCTCGGTACCTCCAGGAGCAGCAGATCAGCTGACCTGAGGCACCGAGCAGGAGCGTAGGGGTGGAGGAGCTCAGAGAGGTACAGTGGGGCGAGACCATTTAAAGATTTAAAAACAAATAAAAGAATCTTAAAATGGACTCTAAAATGCACAGGCAGCCAGTGGAGGGAGGCCAGGATGGGAGTTATGTGCTCCCTCTTACGAACTCCAGTTAGGAGGCGAGCAGCCGCGTTTTGCACTAACTGGAGCCGTGCGAGGGAGGACTGGCTGACTCCAAGGTAAAGTGAGTTGCAGTAATCCAGCCGAGATGTAACGAAGGCGTGGATTACCGTTTCAAAGTGCTCGTGCTTAAGGAAAGGCTTCACCTTAGCCAGCTGCCTGATGTGGAAAAAGCTTGACCTCACAGCAACGCTAATCTGACGATCTAATTTAAAATCACTGTCCATCTTAAAACCTAAATTTGACACAGTTGGTCTTATAAAATCTGCCAGAGGGCCCAAGTCAAAAGGAGGGGTCACACAAGAGCCACTAGGGCCAAACACTATCACTTCTGTTTTCTTCTCATTAAAATTCAAAAAGTTCAAGGCCATCCAGGCCTTGATGTCTTTGAGACATGACAGGAGCGGTGTGAGGGAGAAAGCATCTTTTTTCTTAAGTGGCACATATATCTGACTGTCGTCAGCGTAGCAATGGAAAGGGATGCCGTGCTTTCTCAAGATGGAGCCCAAAGGCAGTAAATACAAAGAAAAAAGCAGGGGCCCTAAAATCGACCCCTGTGGAACCCCATACAGCAGTGGAGCGGGGCTGGACTCCGAGGTACCAAGGTTTACAGTTAAACTTCTGTCGGTCAGATATGACTTGAACCACTCTAGCGCAGTACCACCGATGCCCACTAGGTGGCGTAACCGAGCCACTAGGATGCTGTGGTCCACGGTGTCAAACGCTGCAGTCAGGTCCAACAGAACAAGAATTACATGGTCACCGGAGTCATTAGCCAGGAGGATGTCGTTAAAAACTCTGAGTAGAGCTGACTCTGTGCTATGCATAGTTTTAAAACCAGATTGAAACACCTCCAGGACACCATGTACATCGAGAAAAGACTGTAGCTGACCATATACGACCTTCTCCAAGACCTTAGAGATAAAGGGCAGCTTGGAGATAGGCCTAAAATTGGCCAGCACGCTGCGATCTAGGCCAGGCTTCTTAAGTAGGGGCTGCACCACTGCATGTTTAAAACCTTGAGGAACAAGACCAGTAGACAGACTACTGTTAATTACATTTAATACAGACTGCCCTATACTGGGGAAAACCTCTTTGAAGAAACGAGGGGAGACAGCATCACAGGGAGAACCTGATGGCTTAATATGGCCAACCAGGTCCTCTAAAAAAGACAGAGACACTGGCTCAAAACCATCAAAAGCTGCAGAACAAGGAGCAGTGACTGAGGGGTCAGATGCAGGAGCAGAGATGAGGGCCCTAGCAGTAGCAACCTTGTCAATAAAAAAGTGCAGGAAGTTATTACACATTTCAGGAGATGTCTCCAAGCTGACAGGCTGTGGAGCATTAAGAACAGAGTCAATGGTTTTGAATAACACACGTGGGTTGTGGTGGTTGGTCTCAATGATGTTTGCCAGGTATTGTCTTTTAGTCTCTTTAACGGTGCTCTGGTAGCGGCGCCAACAGTCTTTAAGGATATGGAAGGAAACCAGCAGCTTGTCCTTCTTCCACTTCCGTTCAGCTCTGCGGCACTCCCGCCTAGCTTCACGGGTTCTGTCGTTAAACCAGGGCTCAGATTTAGCTTTAGGCTGCACAGTTTTTAATGGAGCCACAGAGTCCAGTATGGTCCTGCAGGAGGAGTGAAACCAGGAGCTGAGCTCCTCAGTGTCAGCAGAGACAGGAGGCACACAGAGCTGGTCAAAAGCCACAGAGAAATTACCAGCAGTGCAAGAGTTAAAAATCCGACGTTTCTGAACAAGAGCGCCGGATTTAAATTCAGCACAGGAAAAAGCGACTTCAAACAGTACAGGCAAATGGTCAGAAAACACATCGTCACAGATCTCCAAGTTAGACACAGATAAACCATGAGAAAGGACGAGGTCTAAAGTGTGTCCATGCTCATGTGTGGGACCAGACACACACTGCACCAAATTAAAAGAGTCAATAAGGCTCAGGAAATCCTTCACCAGCGGCTTTTCAGGACAGCACACGTGAATATTAAAATCCCCAAGGAAAAGGGCACAGTCATATTTCGGCATAATCTCAGCCAGGAAACCAGAAAAGTCATTCACAAAGTCCTTGTTGTATTTGGGGGGCCGGTAGATGACGGCGCACAGCACCGGATCGGAACGACCCACCTCAAATAAAGACACCTCAAAGCTGGAAAATGACGTTGAGATGGTGCGCTGTTTACATTTAAAGGTATTTTTGTAAACAGTCGCCGTTCCTCCTCCACGACCTGATGTCCGCGGGGAGTTAAAGAATGAACAGCCAGCAGGTAAAAGTTCAAGAAGAGCGCTGCACTCACCGGTACCGATCCAGGTCTCCGTTACACAGAGGAAATCCAGGCCACGGGAGCTAAAGAAATCCCTCAGGATGAAAGTTTTGTTCGCCAGAGATCTGGCGTTCACCAAGCCGATCCTGGTGGGAGCCGGCGGGGCTTGTGGCCCGGTGGATCGGGGAGCCCGAGGCAGCGTCCTCAGGAGCCGGTGGTTTATCCCGCGCTGAGAGAGCCGGAGGGGGCAGAGGCGGTGGGGCCGGGGCCCCTCAGATGAGCCGATGACAGGTACCAGGCAGGCGTCAACGGGATCCAAGAAGCGCCGGGGCACAGCAAAACGAGAGAATAATCCAAGTCCTGTCCGGGAAATGGACGAAGAGTGCGTCAGCTGGAGCCTCAGCTTCACCAGCCGACCTCCGCGTCTGCCGCGGCGACGCTTACGCCGTACAGGTAAGGCCGAAGCCCGGAACAGGTGAGGCGGAATCCCCGCCAGGAGCGGGGGCAAAGTATTTTGTCCATCGCGAACAAACACACCAGGATCTTTGACATTTTGCCGGAGAGACAAAATGGCATAGCGATCATACACCAGCAGAGACTCAATCTGTTTAGTGCCGATGGTCAGAAACAACAAAAACACCAAACATTGCAGGAGCAGCAGACGGGCAGCCACACACACTGGCGCCATCTTACTTGATAAGCACAAAGTAAAGTACAAGTATTTCAAAACTTACTTAAGTACAGTACTTGAGTTAATGTACTGAGTTACATTCCACCACTGATTATAATAGGAAATATCCATAAAGTATTTCACTTAGTCATGGGTCGTCAGTTTATTAATGTTAGAAAAGGTGTCCCTCAAGGAAAATGTTGGGAACCACTGCAACAGATGGATCATGTGTATGCTTAAATGTCATTGGACAGGAGGCTGTTGAAATTAGGGGGATGTATGTAATGCGCAATCTTAAATGCACTTTTGGCCTGATGTCTTTGTGAAAGGCATAAAACTACACACAGCTTCACTTCAAGTGAATATGATTTGATATGCATGAGTTTTATTGTGACGGGCTGTTTGATGGCACTGGTCTTAATGACTTACCATGAATACATGGTGGAAACATTAACTCTGTGGAGTCTTATAGGGCTAGTTTCTCCATTTTTGAATCCTTTTCATGTCTTTTTGTGTCTTTGTAAGTCATTTTATGTCTATTTTGGTCATTTGTGTCTTTTTTGGTCATTGGTGTCTTTTATGTGTCTTTTTGTGTCTTTTTGGCCATTTTGTGTCTGTTGTTGTGACTTTTTCAGTTATTTGTGTCTTTTTTTGTCATTTTGTGTCTTCTGTGGGGTTTTTTTGTTATTCTGTCTTCTCATTTTGTGTCTTTTTTGGTCATTTGTGTCTGTTGTGTGTTTTTTAGTTTTGTGTGTTTTTTGTGTGTTTTTTGGTCATTTGTGTCTTATTTGTGGCTTTTTGTGTCTTTTTTGGTCATTTTTTGTCTGTTGTTGTGTCTTTTTCAGTTATTTGTGTCTTTTTTTGGTCATTTTGTGTATTTTTTGTCATTTTGTGTCTTCTGTAGGTTTTTTTTGGTTATTCTGTCTTCTAATTTTGTGTCTTTTTTTGGTCATTTTGTGTCTTTTTGGTTATTTGTGCCTTTTGTGTCTTTTTGTGTCTTTTTTGGTCATTTTTTTTTTTTTTACGTCTGGTTGTGATGAAGAAGCTTTGGCACTTTTGGAGACTCCAGAGGGTTAATGAAAGTGTGCAGAATATTGTACCTTTTGATGATACATTTGTATGCGATCATCTATTAATATGATCACATTCAAATGTAGGCCAAGCTACTTTGAATGTATTCAAATTCGGTACATTGCATGTGTCATTTTTCAATTACGCTTATCAGAGAGTCAATTGAAAACCCAAACTGTTCCTATAGTTGTTCTGTATATGACAACATATACATATTATGTTAATGATGATATTACGCAACAGCTTGCGCAATCCAAAAAATATCTCCATTTGATCATGTGCATGGATAGATCATGGATTAAATGCATTTCCTCTGATATTTATAATGTTTTTTTCTCATGACGGATATATGGTCTTGTCTTCATGTTAACAGCAGAATTAACAGTGATAGTCTAACAGGTTCCTTCCTGTATTTCTCACTAATTTTCATATAATTTGTTCCACATTTTCTTCATATAATCACTACTCCTACTAATGACTACATAACATCATAATTAATGTCACACTGTCTGACACTTTGTAATACTCCGAGCTGTTTGAACTGAAATGTTTCAGGGTCACTTGTTGAACGGTTGGACCAACGGACGGACCAACGCCCAGAATCTTGACCTCAACCGCAATTTTCCCGACCTCACCTCCATGTTCTACAGGAACCGCCGCAGCCGCCACTACCGCATTGACCACGTCCCAATCCCCGATGCCTACTGGTTTGGCAAGGTAAGGGGTCGTTTT
Organism: Centropristis striata; assembly: GCF_030273125.1. Taxonomy (NCBI): domain Eukaryota; kingdom Metazoa; phylum Chordata; class Actinopteri; order Perciformes; family Serranidae; genus Centropristis; species Centropristis striata. The sequence goes on along the minus strand of NC_081517.1, from coordinate 5,570,645 downwards.
TAAATGATTTAAACCAGGGAAGGGCAACTTAAATGCTGCAGGGGCCACAATTTTTCATGGACACTACCACAGGGCCACATATAGGATCGTGCACTTAACCAGATGTGATGAAACTGCAATTTTAAATGTTTACAGTGCAGCAACTTAACATATTTCATGATCAAATGCATGTATAACAGTATAAATACAAAAGGTTTGAAAGAATAAAAAATAACCACTTTTTTCAGTGCAAGAACAGCAGACCAACATTAATTGCAAGAAGTAATTTTGTGCATTTTTACACTGCACTTTTAAGATTTCATGCTCAAATGCATGTAGTTGTACTGAGGGCCACTTCAAGTGAGGCTGCGGGCCGTATGCGGCCCCCGGGCCTCCAATTGCCCATCCCTGATTTAAACAGATCCATTATTATATGGAGTTAAATTACTGCCAAAACTCACAAAACATGTTTCATTCATGTCCAACGATTTACAAACAAACTCAAAAAGAAAAAAAAACAAAAAAAAAGTGTGGTTTTCAAATACAAAACATCATTCACAAACGAATGCATTAAATGCATAAAAACACTAAATCTGAAGGAAATGATCTTGCTGCAGGAACAGATAATTTCAGATTATTAAATCAAGAAATAAGCATGTTGTACGCTTAAAATAAGAAATTAACTCTTAAAACAAGATAAATTAAAGCTGCAAGCAGCGATGAACTGGCCCGAGCAGAGTGACCTGATAATTATTTGTGTCTTACCAAGATAAAAAGTGTTAAATAATTTATCTTGTTGTAAGAGTTAATTTCTTATTTTAAGAGTTCAACATGCTTATTTCTAGATTTAACAATCTTGATTAATCTTAATTTGTGAATCGTTGGGCGTGACTAAAATATGTTTTGTGTGTTTGTGGAGTTTTGGCAGTAATTTAACTCCATATATGGAATTAAATTACTGCCAAAACTCCACAAACACACAAAACATGTTTCACTCATGCCCAACGATTCACAAACAAACTCAGTGTGGTTTTCAAATACATAACATCATTCACAAACGAATGCATTAAATGCATGAAAAACACTAAATCTGAAGGAAATGATCTTGCTGCATGGACAGATAATTTCATGTTTTTTATCTTGTTGTAAGAGTTAATTTCTTATTTTAAGAGTTCAACGTGCTTATTTCTAGATTAAACAATCTTAATTAATCTTAATTTGTGAATCGTTGGGCGTGACTAAAATATGTTTTGTGTGTTTGTGGAGTTTTGGCAGTAATTTAACTCCATAGTATAAGTAGATATAGTTTTTCAGCCTGGGACAATAAACAATGTAATCCTCCCTTTGGGCTGCAGGTGGCGCCAGAGACCTATGCAGTGATGAAGTGGATCAGGTCTCTGCCCTTCGTTCAGTCTGCCAGCCTCCACGGGGGGGATCTGGTGGTCTCCTACCCCTTCGACTTCTCCAGACACCCACACGAAGAGAGGATGTTCTCTCCCACTCCAGATGAACAGGTAGAAAGGCTCGATGGGTGAGTTCATCCGTTACTGTTTGGTTTCACAGCTGGATTGTCATATTCCCTCTCTCACCACACACAACACTCAGGTGATGAAGCAGCTGGCTCGTACCTACGCAGACGCCCATGAAACCATGTCAAACAACGACACAGAGCGGTGTGGGGCCAACTTTTACCGGACAAGGGGCATCATCAATGGGGCGCTGTGGTACAGCTTTGCTGGTGGTGAGATATATATTACAATTTTTAAACTACAAAGACAACCATGTCAGCACAGCAAAATGGGGAGTGTTAATTCAACTCACAGAGTGTTAAATTTAACACTTTTTCTGAGTTTATATAGTTCTCACGGATTCTGAGTTAAAATTACACTTTAAAAAGTGTTAATATTTTAACTCTTTAATAGTGTTAAATATTTGACACCCTTGGTGTTTTATGACACCACATAAGTGCACTTTTAACTCGAAATTGTGTTATTCCTTTTCACTTTGAGTGTGGATTTTTAACATACATCGTGTTATTTTATGACACATTAAAGTGTATTTTTAACCCTAAAATCACGTTATTTCCTTTCACTAATGTGATAATTAACAGTCATTGTTTTGTTTTACGATACATTAAAAGTGCATTCTGTCTTTAGCCGAACATACAAGTCACTAAATCTGAAAATCAACTCCAACTGAAGTGAATCTAACTCAGGTGTTAACATGTAACAACGCTGGCAGAGCTTTTTGATCACTACAATGTTAAAACAACTCCAAAATCAACACTCACCAACTCAAAATGATCAACAGTGCAGATTTTGCTGTGAGTTTTTCTCCCCCTTCTACTTGCTTGCGACGGACTCATTATGCACATATTTACCTTTACAGGTATGTCAGACTTCAACTACTTGCACACTAACTGTCTGGAGATCACTGTGGAGCTCGGCTGTGACAAATTCCCTGCAGAGGTCGAGCTTTACCCAGAGTGGAAGAGGAATAAGGAAGCTCTGCTCAGTTTTATGGAGTCTGTAAGTGTCTGTTAGACAGGCTTAATGGAATGTGCATATTTTTTACCAGTGCATACATTTTATTTATTTCAATGAAATGATGAATAATGGACAGTGTAAGTGAACTGATAGCCACTTGTCAAGTTAAATTTGCAGCTAGAATACTTGAAGCAAGCAGCTTATAAAGATCAGAAAGGTTTAAAATTATATTAATTATAAGTATGTGCATATACACATAAGGATTATACTGCCCTAGTCTAACTGTAGTAACTACGCAAAGGGTAAAACTGAGAAAAACTGCTTTTTTAAGGTTTTTTAACTGGCCAGCCAAATGGGTTATAGGTAAGTAAGTGAAACGACACTTATTTCTACATGTATTGTATGATGTCATTTTTATGCTAAAATATCATGATGATTTATTTGACCTTTGACCCCAAAAATGTTACTGCACTCTAGTTTTGCTGTAAAATATTCTAATAGTAATGCACAAACAGAGTGCAGTTACTATAATGTTGTTTTAGTTGTTTAACAATTCTATTAAAAATATTTGTGTATTTTAGACTTAATATTATAAAATAATGTTGTATCTTAGTCTTAATATAATGTTATCTACCCTATTTTAATTAATCACTATCTAGATAAAAATTTACCTGTCATATAAACTTATAATTTATATTAGTCTTGTCTTCACTATTCAACATAATGAAGAAACACAAGGCTACACTGTATCACAGTATTATTTCTCTGAAATAAAGCAAAATTGAAACCTAAAACTTTGTCACAAGATAAAACAGATATAAAGGAGTTCATTTTTATTTATAACTCATGCTTCATAAGTGCATCTAGGGAACATAAGCACTTTACCTGCAACACCAAATAATATTTCTTTCCATTGTGCTCCCTGTCCCTGAACAGGTCCATCGAGGGATAAAGGGAGTCGTTACAGATGGTCATGGAAATGGGATAAAAGGTGCAACTATCTCTGTCAGGGGGATTAGGAAAGATGTCACCACAGGTAAACACAGTCTGACATGGTTACATATTTTCTAGTTGGTATAAATCGTTTTTCATCACTGTTTATCCCATAAGAACCTATGGTGACACGTGTGTAACAAACACTATAAATGTTCTATAATCTCCCATATTCAGCTTTATGCTTCACCTTAACTAATTAAGTCCCTTAGCAAGACTGTTTGACTGTGACAGAAGTGACTTCTCCAAAATATGTGTGTGACTAGAAACAGAAATGTGAAAAAGTAGCTAATTTCAAAAAGCTTAAAAGTTTAAACCCATTTAACAGTTCTAATCCGTTAATAGGGTGTCCTGTATTGCATTTAACCTGTTTTGACCACATTTCCTGAACAAATTAATATAAAACAAGTAACAAAAATATTGCTTTGACGTATACGTCACATCAGGCTTTTAACCTAAAAATCGTCCATTCAATTATTTTCACTATTTAAATTATTTTAAATTAATATATGCTCTTCCGTTCAATTTAAAGTACATTTGACCAAATATAAACAAAAAATGTTGATATGTTGTGGAGATGCAAAGAAAAAGGCAAATTTGTGTTTCTGTAAGCAGAAAAGGTGTCCAGTTTGTTTGCTTTACTAGCAGCATTAGCAAATGTTAGCACGCTAACACACGGAAAATGAAAATGTTGAGAAATAAACATGGTAAACATTATATCTACACACATTAGCATGTTAGCATTGTTATTGAGAGCATGTATTATATTTTATAATTGTTATTATTGCTGCAGGGATGACATATTTCATTTATCCTTTATTTCTCGAGGAATAATTGAGGGCAACCCCTCATTTACAATGACGTTGAGAGTACAGAGAAGAACGAACAGCACAGAAAAAACACTTGAAAAACATTAAAAACAGTTGCAGTGAAAGGCAGAGTTTTTGGTTATCATAGTTTTAAACTGGCTTTTAGTTATAATTGTGTTGAGTTTGAGATGTTCGAGGTATATGCAATAGAAAAACTGAAAGCACTTTTCCCAAATTCAGTATTTGTCCGGGGGAACAATGAGCATTAAGCATTAATCACTAGAGCGTGTTGGATAATTACTATGTGACCAGTTTAATAAAGTGCTGAGGTATGGTGACATGTCGCCTATCAAGACTTTATAAATAAAAAGGAACCAGTGCATGTATTACACCAAGCAAATGAGATACTTCCATTGGATTACTTTAGAAAGAAAGCTCAGTTACAAACAAAGCTAATGCTACTTCTACTTTAGCAGGATAATGTTCACAAACGCACCACTTTTATGATTTTTGAAGCATAAATGCATCGCCAGAAGTAAAAAGCTGATGTTAGGCTATAAATAACCACCATGGTTGTATGACATTAACGTCACCACTACCGAGCTAACGATGATGTTTAATGTCCCAGACAACCTCTGTGGTCTCATTTAGCCACTTGTTAGCGACCGCTAACCACTAGCATGGCTGTAGACTTGCTTACAGTACACTCTTTCCATTTATTGCTCACACAGTTACTTTTTACTGTTCCCTTCTTTCACTACCTCTCAGGGCTGGTTCTAGGCAGCTTATATGAGGGGGCAGTCAGAAATGAGAAGGGGGCTTCATGTGTACACACACACACACACACACACACACATCATGCTCTGAAATATAAAAATAAAATAAATGAATAAAATAAAATAAAACATCCTTCATCCAGATTTCAAGCAACAACATAACATTTATCTTAACTGGATGGCCTAATCCTCAAACTAATTCTAACCTAAAGTAGTACTTTATAGACACACTATAGCCAATATTTACAAAACTGAAAGCCAGTCTTATGAATAATGATAAAAAAAATCTTCTCAAACTAATTTATACAACACAACAGATATACAGCAGAACATTTTGTTTGTTTGTTTGTTTTTTGTTTTTTGTTGGCAACTTAACAGCTCAAAAAACTAATTTCTCTCACTCCTCTTTTTTCTCTAAAGATTAAAGTGGCAAATCTATGAGAAACAATGCACAGATCATGAGATTTAAAGTGGTGAATCTGCAATAAAAAAGTTGCTTTTTTCCCACTTTTTTCTTGTAAATCTGTGACTTTTTCCACGCAGATTTGCCACTTTAAATCTCTTTTTTATCTTTTTTTCTTGTATATTTGCCACTTTAATCTAGTAAATTTGCAACTTTTTTATTTTGGATATCCGCTGAAGTTACCAAATACGGTTCTTCGCCTGATTAAGGGGGCTCTGCCCTCTCTTGCCCCTACGTAGAGCCGGCCCTGCTACCTCTCTACTTCTGTTTATTTGTCTCCCTCTCTGACATGTTGACGTATGACCCTGCTCTCTTCTCTTCCCTCCAGCTGAAGATGGAGACTACTGGCGGCTGCTGAACCCCGGTACTCACATCCTGACAGCCACAGCCAAAGGCTACTCCAGGGTCAGTAAGAGGGTCTATCTGCCTCACAGCATGAACAAGGCTGGACGCGTCGACTTTGTCCTGGCGAAGGTTGGATCTTTGTCTTCATTACCTACCTTATACAACCAATATTCAAATATCTTTTTATAAACTTACTGTCTACACATGCATGGTTTGGTTTTAGTAGAGATGTATTCTGCCCTACAAAGTCTAACTGCAGTAACTACATTTTTGGTCGAATTTGAGTTATAACTAAAAATGAACTCCTTGATGTCTGTTTTATCTTGTGACAATTTTGCTTTATTTCAGAGAAATAATGATTGAAATAACTACAAAATCCAACTCAAAACCAAAGCAGAATGCAGTAACTTCACTTTGACTGTGATACAGTGAAGCCTTGAATTTCTTTATTGTGTTTAATAGTGAAGACAAGAATCATAGAAATCATAAGTTTATTTGAAAGGGAAATTTTAATCTAGATAGTGATGAAGTAAAAAAGTGAGATCAAATTATACTAAGACTAAAATATAACATTACTTTATAATATTAAGTCTAAAATAAGCAAATCTTTGAAAAAAGAGTTGTTAAATACGTCTAAATACACTTATAACAAAATCAATTTGAGAATGTTTATTCACTGAAAATAAAATATAGAAGCTGAAAGAAGACAACAACATAGTTACTGCACTCTGTTTATTAGATTCTTTTACAGCAAAACCAGAGTGTAGTAACTACATTTTTGGGGTCAAAGGTCAAATAAATCATGATTTTTTTTAGCATAAAAAGGACATAATCAATACATGTAGAAATAAGTGTCATATCACTTACCTTCCTATAACCCATTTGGCTGGTCACATAACCCTCTGAAAACTTTACAAATCTGTTAAAAATCTTCACCATGTCATGTTGGCATCAGTTTTTATAGAGCAGCCTCACCTATATGTCCTGATAACTAATTTTTAACTTTGACGTACTTGATCAAAATTTTGAACCCAAAAGAAACAAATGAAAACATAACATCTGATCTTGAAAATTATGTTTCACACACTGAAATGTACATGTTGCAAATATGAACACAGTTTGCAAATATAACATATAACAGGTATAATGAGGATAATATCTTATTCTATATTTTTATACTTAATATATTTGACATTATCTCTGGTTTTACTTGGCCGAATATCATCAAAAAAAAATCTGGTATGGAGTTTCAAGCCAGAACTTTAGAGGGAAGCTGATGGCAAGACTCAACGTTGCTTCATTTTTGTGTCTTCACGTCATGAAGAAGTAATGTGCAGGTGCTTTCATGGACTCCAGAGGGTTAAAAAAAAACTTGAAAGCAGTTTTTCTCAGTTTAACCCTTTGCATAGTTACTGCAGTTAGACTTTGTAGGGCAGATTTAGTAGCTTACTAGCTCATTTCCATCTATAGTCCCTGAGCAGGAAGACACAAACACTAATACAGCTAATGCAAATATATGTTTAAGATACAATCCATCCATTATGCCTGCTCTCCATCCTTACCATTTCCCCCGTCCTGCATCCAGGTTCCCATAGAGCCTGATATCGACGACCACCTCTTCCCCACAGTAGACACATGGGACCGATTCGACCCATACAACCAGTTTGAGCGCTACAGCGATGTAAGAGAGAGAGGCATAGAACGGGAGGAAAAACCATGGTGGTGGACCTACTTCTCCCAGTCTGGCATCTCACCTCCAAACTGGCTGCTGCGGAGTGTCTAGACGCATTAGAGGGCAATAAAGATCCCAGCATATCACTGCAAGACTGGTGATGGATGGTCCCACAATCCGGTCCCACTGGTGCTCTCACAGAGGCGTCTGTGTAGCAGGAGCTGTGATACTAAAATCAGCAGTGCCTAAATAGGTTTCAGTGCTTCCTGGAAGGATGTGAATTTTTTTTTTTTCTTCCACCAGGCAACCAATTTGATTCTGGCCTGTAAGCGGAGTTTGGGCCAATATTGCTTTGCAGCTGCATTTGACTTGTTTTAAGTAAAAAGGAAAATATCACTGGGAAATAAAGGATTTATGGATGCCTCAATTGTCCAACTTTTAAAGATGTTCACAGTGAAAAATAATTGTATGCACTTATTTGAATATTGTGATTGCAAATTACAATTTCACATGTGATGGCAGCTGCATAAAACGTCTTTGCACATTTTTAAGAATTGAGTTGGGTACAAATTTTATGCAGATTTGACAGTGTTTTATCATTACATTCCACAGGTTATTTCATTGTATGTTTTAGAAAAGTCTTTTAACATTATACACGGCATAAGTGCAACAGTCAAAATTTGCTGGACCTGTAACAGCACTGCATATTGCGCACCACATTTTAAGCTTGGAGTAGCAGCAATACTGTGCCAATTGTGAACAACAGAAATATCTTGCTTTGTTTGTTTTTTCACAAGCATAAAAAATAAATATGAAATATTTGTGGCATAACTTCTTCCACTTTTTATTTTTGAAATGAATACTTTTTAGGGTTTTAACAGGCTCTACTTGTTTTTACACCTCTTTACTCTACACCAAGGGTCTCAAACTCAAATTACCTCGGGGCAGCAGGAAGCAGTATCAAAATGACCAAAAAAAGACACAAAATTATTTTAAAAAGACACAAAATTATTTTAAAAAGACACAAAATGACCAAAAAAGACACAAAATTATTTAAAAAAGACACAAAATGACAAAAAATACACAGAATTACCAAAAAAGACACTAAATTATTTAAAAAAGACACAAAATGACAGAAAAAACTTAATTACTTAAAAAAGACACAAAATTACCAAAAAAGACAAAAAAATATTTTAAAAAACACACAAAATTATCAAAAGACACAGAATTACCAAAAGAGACACAAAATGACCCAAAAAGACACAAAATGACCCAAAAAGACACAAAATTACCAAAAAGAGAAAAAATTACCAAAAAGGCACAAAATTACAGAAAAAAATAAATTACTTAAAAAAATAAACAAAATGACCAAAAAAGACACAGAATTACCAAGAAAGGCACAAAATTATTTTTTAAAAAAGACACAAAATTATTTAAAAAGATACAAAGTTATTAAAAAAGACACAATTATTAAAAAAAGACACAAAATTACAAAAAAAGTAATTAAAGGGACCTTCCACACAACACGGTAAAGTGCCATTCATATTAAACTCACATTAAACTTTAATATCAAGGTGGGGGCCACAAAATATTGTCACGAGGGCCGCAATTGGCCCACAGGTTCGAGGCCCATGCTCTACACTGTAAATAATCGCTGTGAAATCTAAAGTTATTTACTGTATTATTCACAGTTCATCACTGTGTTTGATTTTTACAGTATAGTGCTGTATAATTTACAATAGAAATTGGTCCTTGTGACAAAATTACAGTAGTCAAAGCATAACTGTGTAAAAAAACACAGTAGACAGTATGAAAAGTAAAGTAGACTACTGTATTTTTCCATTTTTATCATAATTTTTTTTATCAGAATCAGTCCTATACAAATGCTGTTGGAAATCAATTGTAAAACAGTAAATGTATTCATATTATTTTATTTAGTGTATAGAGTAATTACTTGCAATTACTAGTTATTTCTATGAAATAACTGAAATTATTATCAAATTAACAGCATTGTTTACTGCGCCATATTACCATATACAGTACCATTAAAATCACAATGTTTAATTGTTTTTTATTTTACAGTATAAAAAACAGTACTGTGAATAAAAATACAGTAGTTCTACTGTAAATAATAGTTACAGTAAGTTACAGTTACTTGTTAATTGCTGCCAATAAGTTACTGTAAAAATCACAGTCAATTATTAACAGTGTAGCTATAACAAGAAGCAGTTGTAGCCTTTGACCACTAGAGGACGCAATGCAACACATAATGACAACTTCTTACAAGTCAATGATGAGTCGTCTAATTAGTAATATATGGTAAGGGCCGTTTGTACTCTTCATTCATGATAAATTAATATATTTCTTCACAAACGCATATTTACACAGGCCAATGGGGAGAACTAGTTTAATTTGTTCATTTGTAGAATTTAAAACAAGTGAAACATTAAAGTAGTTCTTAAAAGTCACTTAAAATCTGTTGGGGCTAAACTGCTGCTGCTACTCTGAAAGAAATAAAATCGTTAAATAACTTTAAATGATTAATTTAGTTGTTAACAGCCAAATGAATGTGTTTTTTCCAGTCAAGTTTGATTACCTTGTTTTTCCAATTGGCTTGAAACACGTAATTTATTAAGTGTAACCTGAGTGTTACTAATTAATATCATTATTTTAAATTGGTAAACAATATTTTTTTTTCCAGTGTAGCCACACTTTCTTCCTACATTTTTGAGACTATTTTGCGGAAGAACACTTTAAAAACATTGCAAATAGGGCTGCTGCGGCCGAAGTGCGTGCGGTATCCTTCCGCGCTCTCAAATTAGCACAGGTGTGTTTGATTTGTCGTGATTGCCACCGTATTATTTGACGCTAATAACAGTTGTGTTTTGCTAACAGGCTCTGTAGCTAAAACAGTTTGAATTGAATTAATGTTATTAACTTGTCGACACATTTCACTCGAGCTCTCTAGAGGAAGAACATTAGGATGAATAAGTTAGTGAATTCAGTTATTGTTAAGTAAACAGTCTGCTAGGTTTTAGCTAACAGATACAACTGAGCCAAGCTTTTACTTCAACCCTCAGGTAGGCTACTTTCATATACTTTATAGTCAGTTTGACAGTCCGCCAAACTTCTTTACCTATTTTATTAAGGGCAATTTTATCCTCTCCCCTTTTAGTAAATGTATTCACTTGTCACACAATGTGTAGATATGCTAAGGCTATCTAGCTAGCATGAAAACCAGCAGGACTATGTGTAGCTATATGAAAGGCATGGATGGATTTCCCCTTTTCACGTCTTCAGTGTAATAAAAGCAGAGTTATTATAAAACTGCCAGTGTTGTAAGAAGTATTCAGATCCCTTACTTAAGTAAAAGTACTAATACCACACTGTGAAATTACTCCACTACAAGTAAAAGTCCTGCATTCAAAACTTACTCAAGTAAAAGTACAAAAGTATCAGCATGAAAATGTAGTTAAAGTATCAAAAGTAAAAGTACTCGTTATGCAGAATTGACCCACTCAGATTGTTTTATATATTCTAAATATATTATTACATTATTTGTAATGTGCCTTTTATGTAACCAGTGTTTTAATTTAATAAAGACAGGACTCATTGTATCTACTTAAAATACTGTTATGAGGTTTAATTAAAAATATGTCTAATCACTTTAAATTGATCTTATATTTTATGTTATATCTCAACCTGTAAAGTAACTAAAGCTGTCAACTAAATGTAGTAGAGTAAAAAGTACAATATTTACCTCAAAATGTAGTGGAGTATAAGTATAAAGTTACATAAAATAAAAATACTCAAGTAAAGTACAAATACCTCAAAATTGTACTTAAGTACAGTACTTGAGTAAATGTACTTAGTTACATTCCACCACTGAAAACTGCAGTAGCATTTCGTCACCCTGTTAAAATAATCGCCTAACTCATTTTTTCCAAGTTTTGCAGGAAACGCAAAAAACTTCACCAAAAGTGTAACATATGACATTTATTGATGATTTCACTCAAAAAGGATGTAACAAAGGATGGCTATTGGCATAGTAATAACACTGTGTGTAAATTATGTAACTTAAGAGAAATAGATGACTTAGGCAATTTTTTGAACATGCCTTTGTGACTTAAGCAAGATATGGTAACACTTTATTTTGAAGGTGTCTACATAAGAGTCACACAAGCCTGTCAGAAACATGACATGACAAGTATCATGAGCATTAATGTTACTTCAAAGTGTCATTAATGTTCATGACACATTCCATGTCATGTTTATGACACACTCATGTCACTCTTATGTAGACACCTTCAAAATAAAGTGTTACCATACCTTGCTTCAGTCACAAAGGCATGTTCAAAAAATTGCCTAAGTCACATTTTATTTTGACTTTGGCATAATAAATCCGCTTACGTCACACACTTGACATAGGCCATTATCTTAAAGGGGTAAAGTCACATGATCTGATCAACTGAGGATGTAGGCGATTTTACCATTAACAGTGTGACAAAGTGTGAATACATCCAGTATTTGGCAGTTGTGTTATATCTTGGCCTGGTGAACAGCCTTTAGCTGCTAGTTAGTCAACTTATTTCTCACAGCAGACAATTTTTGCCTTGTCATAGTACAGTAGTAAATGCTCAGGTGTAACTAGTAGTGTTAATGAGTGCTCATTTCCATTTAGCTGTACCAGCAAGACAGGTCAGTGAGTCAGCATGCAGAATACCTTGGCCGTGTAACTGGTAGAGCGAAATAGAATGCAGCCATCATACAGGTACATCTAAAAAAATAGAATATCATGAAAAAGTTCAATAGTTTTTGTCAATCATTTCAGAAAGTGAAACTCGTATATTATATTCATTACACAATGAGTGAAATATTTCAAGCCAGTTTCTCTTGTAATTTTGATGATTCTGGCTTAGAGATAATGAAAACCCAAAACTCAGTGTCTCAGAAAATTAGAATATCGTGAAGAAGTTGAATATGATGGTCCTGGGTCAGTGGTGGTTTGGGGCCATGTCCTCTGCTGCTGTTGGTCCACTGTGTTTTCTGAAGTCCACAGTCAACATAGCAGCCATCTAGCAGGACATTTTAGAGTCTTCATGCTTCCACAAGCTCTTTGGAGATGCTGCTTTCATCTTCCAGCAGGACTTGGCACCTGCCCACACTGGCAAAGGTACCAAAAGCTGCTTCAATGACCATGGTGTTACTGGGCTGGACTGGCCAGCAAACTGGGCTGACCTGAACCCCATAGGAGTCTATGGGCTGTTGTCAAGAGGAAGGTGAGAGACACCAGATGAGCTGAAGGCTGCTATAAAAGCAACATGGTGCTGTAGGCTGATCTCCTCCATGCCACCAAGTATTAATGCAGTAATTCATGCAAAAGGAGCCAAACCAAATATTGATGTATAAAAATGAAGATACTTTTCAGAAGCATATTTAAAATATCCTTTTTTTATCTGATGTAATATTCTAATTTTCTGAGACACTGAGATTTGGGTTTTCATTATCTCTAAGCCAGAATCATCAAAATTACAAGAAATACAGGCCTGAAATATTTCACTATGTGTTATGAATCTGTATAATATGAGTTTGACTTGAGTCAGAAATACTTGACAAAAATATTGAACTTTTCCACAATATTCTATTTTTTTTTTAATTCATTAATTACAAAGCTTTTTAAGGTGGTTTTCCTGCATTTGGCACAAACTGCTGTGTTTGAGTCCAGGGTGGCTTTTTTATGTATCAAATAAAAACCATGATATTTACTTTCCAATACAAAAAAAGGCATAGCAGTCAAAACAGGCAGCAATAATGTGTACAGAATCCAAACTATTTATATTTTCAGATCCTGTAATAAACCGACCTAGACCAACAAATCAGCACTGAGCACTACTTAAGACTAATGGGATGCACATAAGGCAAAAGAACACTTAAAATATATACAAAGCAAATGATTAAGCATACAACTAAGAGACCATACATGGTCATGTCATGGCAGCCATGGAATTAATCCATGGTTGCACTAGTCTGCAGTGTCTGCTTATTTAGGTCTATCCAACATAATCCATCTGCACCACCTGCATCCTACAGCTTACCCAATTGTCACAGCTGGAGCAGAGGATGCACAGCAGTCTATCGATAATATCTGCTGGGGGGCCGGGTTGCGTGCAACCTCTCCTAACCCTGCAGTCCATCTGCTATCTGTTTGGAAGCACACTGACCTGTGCCTGAACTATTATATGGAAGTGTATTAAGCCAGAGCACGATTCATATCCATAATCCATCGCATAATTAGCTGCACTATATGGTCTTATAGTATTGTCTATATTATGCAATCCATGCAGTTAACAAGGAAGCTAAAGTAGTTATTGACCCCGTTGACTGGTCATATACGCTCACAGCGGGTTTTATGATGATGAGCTTAATGCAAGTCTGCAGTAGGCGGAGAAACATCCTCATTATGAGACCATGTACCATTGAACGAAAATAAATCTAACACACATAATGTGGGCAGCACCAATAACTGTTGGACATTTCATTAGTGCTAATAAACGTCTCATGTTGGATGTGAAAATGTTCCTCATACATCCCACAAAGTTTTATGTAAACCATAAATGTTATAAACTGAGAGATTAACTATTTGATGCTTCAACCCTTGTAGTGTCTATTTTAAAGCCTACATTAAGTTTTGGTCTGTAGCAGTAGCATGACTGTTTTTATGTGTTACCATAATCATAATGTGAAAGCCAAACTGTGGAAATCTTTGCCTTTTGAACCTCAAATCTTTGAAAAGCAATGCTGGAAGTAATTAGAGTCATAAAGAGGAGAATGGCAAAACCTTATCTTCTGATGTATAACTCGATAAATACTCACATTTTCTGAACTTTTAACCTGTTTTATAGGGAGTTGAAGCCTGGATACATGCAGAACATGCAGTTATGGATATCTGTGCTACTACCCGTCGTCTTATAATCTCCAAGGTATCCCATACACACAACACAGTGATCAGCACACACATTTAATAAATGAAAAACTTTGCTGCAACTCCTGTTATCCCTTTTATATCTGGAACACATTGGGTAATAATAGCCTCAAGTTCCTGTCGTCACATCATCTCCAATGTGACACACTGAATCCTTCCATCCATCGTCTGTACTTCATCAATTGTATAGTGTAGTGTATGTAGTATATGGCATAGTTTTTTAAATCTGGATCACGTGATTAATAAAAATTGCAGCAGTTATTCAGGGTAGCTTGGCTAATTAACCCTTTTGGAGTCTTGGGCTGTATTTAAAAAAAACAAAAACTTTTCATTCTACATGTTTATATCACTTGTAAAAATGTTTACCATGCCATGTTGGTTTCGTTTTTTTCCCAGCACAACCCCACCTCAATTAGCTGATCATTATTTTCTCACTTTGACTTACTGGATCAACATTTTGAACCCAAAAAACCCATAAAATCTGATTTTGAAGATTATTTTCATTTTTCTTAACCCCGGT
This sequence comes from Centropristis striata, assembly GCF_030273125.1. NCBI lineage: Eukaryota > Metazoa > Chordata > Actinopteri > Perciformes > Serranidae > Centropristis > Centropristis striata. Next base: position 5,555,620 of record NC_081517.1, on the reverse strand, counting down.
TGCAAATATAACATATAAGAGTTAAATGAGGATCAAGTTCTATATTTTTATTCTGACTATATTTGACCTTATCTACGGTTTTACTTGGCCTATCATCATCAAACAAAAACTGGTATGGACTTTCAAGCCAGTACATTAGAGGGAATTTGACGCCAGGGCTCGACGTTGCTTCGTTTTTTACGTCATGACGTTATTAAGAAGTAATGCCCTGGTGCTTTCGGTGACTCCCGAGGGTTAAAATGGTGGGTTTGTGCAGGATGTCCCATGTTGCACGATTTTAGATTCTAGTGACGATTCTCTCTGAACAGTCAGTGATCATCAGTGTTTTAACTCAACCTTCTTGTACAAGGTACTATCAAAAGTGGTGAAAACTGGGATTTAAAATCAAGTTTTCAGGGCCTTTAATTGCTAGCTGTAGCGATGTCTTATTTGTATTAGGTCAAATTATGTCATTCCTTGTAGTTCCACGCTGCAAGCTGGCTGTTATATTGTAACTTAGTATACAACAAATCAACACACATGGTCTCTGTATGTCTTTATATATATTCAGAACCTGCTGTTAAAATGATAGTAGCAACTATTTAAACTTTTCAATGTTTTTTTCTTCTTGGAAATAAGTTATCCCTTAACATCCTCAATGTACTTAAACTTTGTCTCAGTAATCAGTGATAGAAAGGTTGAGCTAATAGATTTCTTAAAAATTTGACATTTAAAAAAATATGCAAATATATATGTATTTATAGCAGTTGGCAGTTGGTTACTATTCTTAAATCACAATTGTAACACAGAAGCAAAAGGAAGATCCTTTCCTGCTCCTCTTGTATGTAGCATTTTCCCTACAACATTTATTGTGTGGGAGGTTGCTCTTGGCCTTACCCAAGCAGAATCGGTATGAATATGGTGATTGTTCTCTCAAGTATCTCTCTAATGGTAAATGGTAAATGGACCTGCACTTATATAGTGCAGTTTCTAGTCGCTTTGCGACCACTCAAAGTGCTTTACACTACAGACTGCGCTCATTCACCCATTCAAACACACATTCATACTGGTGGCAGAGGTTACCCTAAACGGTGCCACCTGCCACCATTGGGAATTCATTCTCACCGATGAACGCAGCATCAGGAGCAATTTGGGGTTCAGTATCTTGCTCAAGGATACTTCAACATGTAGGCTGCCATGGTCAGGGATCGAACCACCAACCCTCCAGTCGGTGGGTAACCACTCTACCAACTGAGCCACAGCTTCTACACATGACTGATCTCAATAAAACTCAACTTCACAAATAAATAAGATTTAAAGGGGACGTGATATTAAGAAGTCACCCTTTTCCATGCTCCCCCCTCACCCACCTCGGGTCATCAACACACCTTCCACATGTGACATTGATCAGATGAATGGTTGTCGAGAATCTTAACACACACACACACACACACACACAGACAGACAGACAGACAGACAGACAGACAGACAGACAGACAGACAGACAGACAGACAGACAGACAGACAGACAGACAGACAGACAGACAGACAGACAGACAGACAGACAGACAGACAGACAGACAGACAGACAGACAGACAGACAGACAGACAGACAGACAGACAGACAGACAGACAGACAGACAGACAGACAGACAGACAGACAGACAGACAGACAGACTGACTGACTGACTGACTGACTGACTCCTGGATTTGTAGATATACAGTACTTTGCAAAAGTTTTAGGCAAGTTTTTTTTTTTAGGCAATGCTGTAAATAAGAATGTTTTTAAAAGTAGAAATGTTAATATTTTATTTTCATCAATTAACAAAATGTGAGTTTATGAGTGAACAGAAGAAAAATCTAAAACAAAATAATATTTGGTGTGACCATACTTGAAAGCCTTGAAACCAGCATAAATTCTTCTAGGCGTTTTTTTAAAAACACTTTTGCACAATACTGTATGTTAAACACACTTTGCTATATTCTCTCTTACAACTTCAGCAACATCTTTATTTCCCAGGCATTCCATTGCCTTATCAATGTGATCTGTAGTCTGAACGACATGAACAGTTATGATGCATTTGAAGGTTTTCTTTTCAAAAAGGCCATTTTTGAATCATAGCTATAATTATCTTCTTTCCAAGGCAGCGTGTTCCCAGATGTCTCCTCCTTATGTTCCTGGAGTGAGTTTCCATCTGGCAGTCTTCTACTGAGGTTTCTGCCTCTCTCTCTCTCTCTCTCTCTCTCTCTCGCTCTCTCTCTCTTTCTCTCTCGCTCTCTCTCTCTCTCTCTGGCTTCCCCAATGCACTGTGTAGTCACTTTCAATCTCACTGCATCAGTTTCTCTAACATAACCCATTTTAACACTCTGCGCATATAATGCAAATGCCAAACCACTTTGCTCTCCATCCTTCTCTTTTCCTCTCCCTCCTTTCTCTCTCTTTTCCTCTCTGTGTCTGTCTGTCTTTCATTCCTGTAGCTATCTAGCTGCTATGCCCCAGGAGTAGAGGCCTGCTCAATGTGGCAGAGATGATTTGTTTGCTTTGCAATTATTTTCCGTCAGTGGAGACAAATGGATTCATACTGCATAGGAAAACCAACACAGACAGGGCCGGAGCGATGAATGCAGTAGAACAGACTAATATGTACTGCCCAAAGATAAAGATAGAGATGGGGAACATGGAGCATCTCGGGTAAAGAATAGATAGCTTTCTATAAAAGCTCAAAGGACAAAGAGCATCACTGTACCATATGGCTGCACTGCATACTGAAATCTGTGGTGATGTGTTTAATTGTAGCTTTCAAGTCAGCTAGTCAGTGCTTTGAAATGATTGAAATTAATGCTATTTGGTGTTCAGTTGATGTAATTCATCTTTTTCTTACTCATCCAACAATGGCGTGTTGCTACTGCCTGTCCATAAGGTCTGTGTGTGCACTGGCATTATTTTTTTTGTCTTTCCTAAAAAACTATTTACATACTTCTTGTACACAAGAGCAAAAACGTTTAAACAAACAAGTCCTGGATGCTGATGTACACACTATTTTGGAAACTGGTAATTATAGCAATTATGACCTGATTGTAGCATTAGGTGACTCAACGCTCTTGGTAAGGGTTAGGGAAAGTTTATAGTCTAGTTTAAATATTCAAAATGTCCATGTGTATGTGTTTACTTTTCTTGTTTGACCCAAAACCACAAACTTTCCCTAACCAAAGGACTGTACAGAATAGAGCATAGTTCTTGTGCTGCAGAAGTTGCTTCTGAAACCTCAACACGGTAGTGAGGTTAAAAGTGTGTATAACTGGATAGAATTACGCAAATGCAGTGGTTTGAAATGTTTGAAAGGCAACACAGCTGTATAATACAAAATGTAAAACTCAAGTGTTTAAAGGCTATGAACAAAATACATTGAAGAATAACAAGTAGCCTTTCATACAAACAATAACCTATAAGAGAATATATCACATCTTGAAAGAGTGAACAATATTTTATATTTGGCTCACAGACAAAAGGTTGTTTGTTAAATGCCCAATATCTATCCTGACCAATTTAATTTTAAACATCAAGTGGTCCTCTTTATCATACTTATAAACAATAGAGAAAACACTACTTGCAATTTCAAACACAGTTTGACAGAACATCTACTTAGAGGACAGACTGGAGATGAAGGGTCTCCCCTTTTGCCCCCAATGTGTGATGGACGCGACTGGGCTGCAGACTTTTTCTGTCTCTGTTGAACTTTCAAACTATCCACAGTAAAAGAGATTAACCTTTTCCTCCGAGCTCGCGTCTCCTTGATTTTTCCTTCTCCTGCCTCCTGTCTTCCCTTCCTCTTTATGACCCTGTCTCCATTTTTCCAGTGTCTCTGTTGACTATCCCTTGTCCTGTCCCCCCCCCTCCTCCCCTTGTCTCCCCTTTCCCCTCCCTTTCCTCCCTTTCTACGAAGGGCAGGTTCAGGGGTCACCAATTACTCTGAGAGGGCTGAGAAAGTTGTATGGGCTCTGCCCTCGGGGCTGCCATGTTGCATTATCATCAGGGAGATTGCAGGTACGCAGCAGCCACTGGCTGCCGGCACAACAACCACAACCTCAGCCCCAGCGCCGGACCGCCGCATGGACTCAGCTTGGTTGAAACCCTCCTCATGCCTGAGCGGCTGGCTGGCTCCGAGTCAGCCCCCCTCTCTTACTGACCTGCTGGGCAGAACTAATATGTATGTCTAGACTTCCTGGGAACTCCTCTACCTGAGAATACACAGCTGCACAGTATGTGTGCTGATTGTTCAGCTGCTTGTTTACTGATTACTTTATATTCTACTGTATTTTGGCAGGAATATTTTTTGCGATGCCTTCAAGACATTTCATACTTCTAAGTGCAATCCACTTTCAATCCAGTTTGTGCAAAGGATGTGTACAACAATTACTCTATTAAATGTTGCAACAAAAAATCTAGTTGGTTAAATATATTAACAATTAATATTATGGTAACACTTTCAGGTACATGTATTCAACATTAATTAATTGCTTATTAGCATGCAAATTAGTAACATATTGGCTCATTATTGGTCATTATTAAGTACGTATTAATGCCTTATTCTGCATGGCCTTATTATACAACCAGTAAACCATTAACTAAGAGTTTTCCCTCAATAACCTCAGAATTATTGCTATAGTAGTAAGTAAGGAAGTTGTATATGAGTTACGATCTTATAACTACGTTTTTATATAAATTAGTTACATAGATCTTATAACTACGTTTTTATATAAATTAGTTGTAAGTAAGGAAGTTTTTGTATATGAGTTTTGATTTTAATATGCTTTACTTTGTATGGACTTTATAAGGTGGTAGTACCAATAGAATAATTATTCTCCCTTAATAACAGTAAATGAAAATGTTCTGTTCCTACATAACTACCACCTAATAAAGTCCATATTATAAAGCATATTAAGATCGTAACTCATATACAACAACTTCCTTACTTACTACTAATAAGAAATAATTCTGAGGTTATTGAGGGAAAACTCTTAGTTAATGTCTTACTAGTTGTATAATAAGGCCATGCAGAATAAGGCATTAATAACTACTTAATGACTAATTTAGAGCCAATATGTTGATTATTTGCATGCTAATAAGCAACTAATTCATGTTGAATATGTGTACCTTAATATAAAGTGTTACCATTATTGTTTTGTTAATATACACATTCAGATTACATATTGACATATGTTGTTTCAGCTGATGGGGTGGTGTGTTGCGGACCTAATCTGAACTCGTTTAGCTGCTAGTTCTAGCGTTCTCTGCCTCTTACCATCTCCTCTTTCTGAAATAGCGGTTGGGTTCTACAGTCAGTCTGGTTTTCTTCTGAACCTAGTGTTAGCTTACTATCAAGATAGCCAGCTAGCACAAATGCTTCAGACTAAATCTAAAGTGACCTTGCATGCTATAATTGAATGCTGCAGCATAATTCCAGCTAACTCAATGAATCATACGTGTACATGAAGATAATTACAAGCAATGCCAAATAATGATTCTCTGAGACCACAGTCCTTTACATCAAATATTACATCACACGTTAAGTACATTCCTCACTGGGCGACTTCAATGGACATTTAGGATTTCAATTGGCTCTTACAATATACACAATATTGTAAATGTATCAAATTGTGTTTTCCAAGTGTTTTCTTGGTTTTAGACTAGTTTTAGACTACTTGATTAGTCTGTGTTTAAACTTTTGTTTGAATGTTCAGGAACATCCCAGTGCATTCTATCAGATAGACGATCTGCAAACTTTATTTCTATCTCTATTTTATTTGTAAGAAAGCAACAATCATATGAGAACCATTGTTTTCTTTGAAATACTTTTCAAAAACGATATGAAACAGAGCCAGGAGACAATTGGCATAGCATAGTATAGCATACAAACTGGAAGCAGACATCTTAATTATGTTTTACACAGATTAACATTATGCTCTGAGTATGGTATATTCCAACAACTCTCCTGTGTTCAGAGTGTGATAGATGAAGTAAAGACAACAAGGTCATGCACATAACGACAAGACTACACAGTAGCTAATTAATATGCACATGCTACCAACTGGACAGGGTTGTGAATTACTTAAAGTTACCATAGTTTTTTCTCAGTTTTCTAATTTGTCAAAATGTAGGACATCTTCAGATTTTTCCATCATTGTCAAAAAAAATCCATCAGAGACAGAAAATATTAGGTTACCACGACCAATACTTTAGACGTGCTGGTAGGCTAGCTGTGTCTGTCTTTATGCTAAGCTAACAGTCTCCAGGCTGTAGCATCATATACAAGATTGGTATTGATCTTCTCATAAAACTATCGACAAGAAAGCAAAACCCCAAGCACTCTGCTTGGCACTGTCCTAGTGGACTGGTTGTTGAATCACTATTTATTGACAATGTGCCGCACCTTAAAGAGATCTGATGGATGGTGAAGATGTTCAGTTTAGCTCTTTTTTTTCTTTCTGCTCTGCCTTCAGGCTGTCCACGCTCAACAGCCTGGCAGCCTTTTCACCACTTTGTTTACCCTGCACCTCTTGGCCACCTGGGTGCTGCCTCTGCAAAAAAAACACAAAAAAAAGCATTTGGATTGTAGGACTCTGGATTCAGACATTTCAAAAAGTGAAGACGTGGTTCTCTTATCTTTTCCAACTGATTTTCGGGCTCAAAGAGAGGCCCAGCCCAGCGCTGTTTAGGCCAGGGCCAACAGAAGCTGTGCAGCCAGTTGGAGTTTAAATGGCTCCTGAATAGAGAATCCCAGAGTCTGATTCAGTGTGCTCAGCCAAACCCTCTGTAATTGCAAAAACAGCACTTGGTCCACTAATAATGGGTGCGTGTCATCTCCAATCCCCAGTCCGCCTGTCTGTCCATGCCACAGAGGCAGCAATTACAGACTCGGGCCTGCCACTGGACGTGCACACAGTAAACGGCGGAGGAACAGAAGGCTGTGTGTATGTGTGTGTGGGGGCGGTAGGTTAAGGGGTGCATGAATAACTGAATGAGGTGTATGTATGCTTCTGTGTGTGTGTGTGTGTGTGTGTGTTTCTATTTAGCTTACCCCAACAGAACTGTGAACATGCATATTTCCAAAGTTGAAATTGTTTAGACTTTTATCTGCAGCTGCAGCTTTTTACGCATTTATTTATTTTTTATTTCTCAAGGAATCATTGAAGGCAACCCCTCATTTACAATGATGTTGAGAGTACAGAGAAAACACAATGAAGAACAAACAGCTAGGGTTGTCACGATACTAAAAATTTCAACTCGATACCGATACTCAGGAAAATATTCCATACTCGATACCATTTTCGATACCACAAGGATAAAAACAAAGACCCCAAAATTTAACAGTAATATTTTTATTAACAAGAAAAATGCAACATGTAAAAATTAACAACCACAGGTTGAATATTTATAATAAAAAACAAAACAAAAACAAACTGCAACTGTGATAACAAGCTTCAGATACTCGATACTTTTGAAAATGAGTATCGTATCTGGATACAACGTTTTAGTATCGATACTTTTTTGAGTATCGATACTTTTGACAACCCTACAAACAGCATAAACAAAACACATTAAAAACATTAAAAACGGTTGCAGTGAAAGACAGAGTTATTGGTTATTACAGTTTTAAGTTTTTCTAAAACTAACAGTATTGCATCAATGCTTTTCACTTGCTTTTCCCATGTTTTTCTTCAGTTCATTGTCTTGGTTGCTGGATTCTAAGATGACATTCAAAATAAGATAGCAAGACAAAACAGTTTCTAACAGTGAAAAAGGCAGATTTTCTAGTGTGAACTGAACCTTAGAGGGCTTAGAGATATTAATGTGTCCAGTTTCTCCTTAAAACCTCCTTTTTTCCTTCTTTTTACTGTCTAACTGAGTGTGATAACTAAGACCTTGTGTGAGCAGCACACAGTTGGACATCTCTCTGAGTCACTTCCTTTACTAAACACTCTCATGACTACCAGCCATGACTCCTACAATGGCCATCACGAGGATTTACTAAAACATCAACTGATCTTTCCTGTTACGCTGCTATTGTTTTATTTGATTTTCTCTGCAGAAGCATGACGAACTGGTGTCATGGCAGACAATGGAACAGAGTCCGGGTCTGACCCCAAAACTAATTTGCCAGCTTAAGCTCTTTTAACAAGTGGCAGTTTCACCAGTAGTCAGTTTGTTTACCCCTCGTTCTGCTTTCCCTTTATTTGTTGTGATTTTCTTTTTTTGTGTGTGCAAAGAGCCGGAAAGTGGGAGAAGAGAATTGGGGGAAAGAAGTTTTAGGCATTTTTCCTTTTTGTGCTTTTATATATCTTTCTCATATCCTCTCAGGCTTACTATTGGGAAATTTGAGATTTTATTAGTGGGTTTTCAGGCAAATACATTGAAAACATTACATTTATGAGAGAGAAAAACTAGATGCATGACTCTCACTACACCAGTATTGTGTAATCAGGTCGTAAATTAATAACATCGTTCATGACTTGTTAAAAGAGGATATCTGCTTTTGATTTGGTTTGAGTGTTGTTGCCATAGAATTGTACCACAACAACCAGTGTCTGGTTGCTGCAGGGGTCAGAGGTCAGACAAGAGTAGCCGTGAGCAGCGACAATGTGTGTGAAATTGGAGACAGCTCTGCACCATTTGTGTGTGATTACGTCGATTTCCTAGGGCAACTTCTGTCGGCACCTTCTCACGGACAGATATCATCCACAACGTGGGAATCTGTGATGGGATAATGATTTTAAATATATATGACATGAATGTGTTATTTTTCACTGTTGCAGACAATATTGCATAAGACTCAGTTGCAGAGATTACTGAGGCTGTAAAGGTATACAAAAAATGTTCAGTTTGATATGTGGTTACAAGGTCTTTATTCAGTAAGTTGTCTGTACACTGGGAAAAACAAAATTTTAGATTTACTTGCTTTAAAAAATATATATAACAGTAAACTGTCTCATGAGCTATTCATGCTGTTTAAATAGAATAACTCATATGTCTGGATATTGTCAGAAACTTTTGTTTTGGTCCAATTTGAATACATAACAATGTGCACAGAAATAAATGCACTGAGCATATTGTGCCTAAAGTCACTCTCTTAGTCACACTTAGTTGCATACGGCACTCTTGTGATGTTTGTCATTGTTTTAATGATGCTTAAACACTGTGGGGAGAAGGACTTGGACCTACCACTGGTAATGGGCACACCTAGTGGCGCAATTGTGAATTAGTTTGCATTTTTGATGCTTTATCTATAACGCACTTTACATTTTAGACAAAAGTGCTATAGAGTCAAGTGTAAGATAAAAACAATAACAGTGAAAATATGGGGGGGGGAAACAAGGTAGGGAAACTAAAAACACTAGCAGAAGGCTGTGGGTTTTTGGGGCTTTTTGAACTGGAATCAGGATAGTTAGATAGCTACCAGTCAGCAACTGATGGCTGCCAAAGATTTCTGGCTGGAGTTCTTACATTAGTGAGTAACATCACACAGGCTATGTCAAGATGTAAACACAACCCTAGCATTATTGCCTTTATCATGTTTTATCCAACAATTTAATTTCTACACATCCAGCAGAAATGTGACCAAAATTTACTGCGTGAGCGTTACGTCATCGAGAGTAATACGCAGCAATTATAGTCAATGTATCAACCTCCACCGGCTCCGTAGTGCTCCGTTTGAGACGCGCCCCGGACACATCTCGACGCCGGGTTCAATTTTTGACGCTCGAGAAGCACGCGTTTAGCTGGACAGAATGTTGATCGTTCTGACAGGAAGTCAGACAGAAATTGCAGAGCGAATCCGGTCGTTTTTCAAAATAAAACACCATGAGCAGACTCCGGGTCGTATTTCACGTCACTAGATCAACATTACAGCTAAATGCTTTTGTTAACTAAAACACAGAAACAAAGCTTTCATTCACCTAGCTTATAACTGTAATTTAGGCAGTAAATAGAAGTACACAGGCTATAGCATAAAAGGTATGAAACAACAATAAATACAAGTTAAATCACACAAAAAACACAAAAGACATTTAACTACAAAGCCTACTTACCCATGGTAGAAGAGCAAATATCGACGAAAACAATCAAATCAGCAAGTAAACACTGTCGGACAAAAGGTAAACACTGTGGTGCAAGCAAGACGTGCCGTTTTTTAAGCACTCCCGGTGGATTTTCGTTGAGATGGAACAACATGGGGCGTTCCCGTTGGCACACCTGGTAGAGCGCATACCACAGAGGCCCATTCCTTGTATGGCCCGGGTTCAAATGCGGCTAGGAGCCATTTCCCTCTGTCTCCCCTTTTCACTCTCAATATCTCTCCTGTCAGTAAAGCTACAAAATGCCCAAAAAATAAGAGATGGAACAACATTATCATTGTATTGGAGCCACGTTTCAAGGCAACTGACACATTTTACTTAAATATTAGTCTCTCTTTCACTCTGTTTTGGTTTTTAATCAACTCCAGAAAAAAATACCTAGTTTTTTTTAGTTCACTACATATATTCCCAGAGTTTTTTGCTGAAAACTGCATCTTATTGATGCTGCAAATTGGCTTAAGCAGAATCATGGAGCTGTATAACTAAAACAGCTAGCTAAAAGTGGCTAAAATGCTTTGTAGAGCTGAGCAGCAATATTGTCATACAAGTTTGTCCCTTTGAGTGACTACAAGAAGTCATCAAATGCATTGTTTGAATAGAAAAACAAGCACAAATACAGAAATATAAAGCTGCAACCATTTGCACGCATTCATCCACTTGTTCATGCATTCACACAAAACCTCACAAACACTTGACCTCGATGGCAAATTTAAGTGGCTGGGGTGCAAACTGTGGCTTCTAATGGGTGGGATTTTTTTGTAGACTGACCAACCGACAGCGAGCTATAAAGAGAGGTTGTTGCAACTAAAAAAAGTGCTTTGTAGAGTTTTTGAATGCTAGAACTAGTTGAGTCAATGTCAGCTTGGAAATCACATTAATTTGAATCTGAAAGTTACCAAAAATACCAGCCACTACCATGTTCTGCAAGGTAAAAGTAGCTGTTTTTGTCAATGGAGTCTGGTGCCTTTAAACAATTTAATTGTACCTGTCAGAACAGAGTTGATGGTCTACTGCTGCCTTAATCTGTTAGTTTGTGTGAATGTTTGGATTTGAATACACAACAAACACACTGCAACACTAAAGAATATTATAAACACAAAGGAAAAAAAGTAATGGACCTGTCCTTTAACTGCGCTTGGAATGCTGGGTTAACAAAACACAGATGCACAACATGTGAACACAAATGTACGCTGGCATAAATGCAGAAAAACATGTTCAGCACACTCTATTTGTTTTCCAAATGTGATCTAGCTGTTTCTCTCGCAGTAAAATGCCCTTAAGCCACATGGCCAATAAAACAAATATAAAAGCGGAGGATGCAGACTTATAGAAAGCTGTATTTTTAGTCATTATGATTCGGGGGAGAAATGAGCAAAGTTGATGAAGAAAAGAAACAATGTGAAACAACAATGTGATTGTGTGTTGTAAAAATTATTTGGTTGTTTACTCAGCTAATGGGATTGTTTTATTTTAGAAACCTTGCAGACATCTGAAATGTCCCCCTGGATGGTCACTCAGAAGATTCACCTTAGGGATATTCTTGAATGTCTGATTCACTGTCTGACTGATGTTAAACTAGGGTGACGAAGTCAAATGTTGGAGTTGAAATGTCTTTTAAAATAAATGTCAGGACGTGCAGTAAACATTTTCCTACTTTAATCAGTTTGAGGCATAATAGACTTTACAGTGTACATCTTTTGTTCCTGTCCTTACAGGGAGTGTTCTGAAATGGCCTTTGCATCATTCAGGTAAAAACTCTTTTTATTCATTTTTATCTCTCCCATCTATTCCTCAACCTCTTTTCCTTTTTAGTTTTTGTGGAAAGTAGCGAAGTAAAATGCATTCAATTAGGTGGTTGTTACCCCGAGGCCTCTGATGTTCCTTCGCTCCCTGCTGCAGCTTAAGTCCATCTCCCCCTCTATTCCTTATGCAAGGAGAAGTAGACCATGCATTATTGTTTATTATTATTACACATCATTGAACAGTAGATTCAAGTCGGCTCAGTGGGGGAAGAAGGAAAAAAATCCCTGAAACTGAGACCAATGTTAAGTTATTTTGTTAGTTAAATGTTTTTGAATCATGATAAGGAGTCTCCAGTCCACCACTTGTATCTTTGAAATGTGTGTGTATGTGGGGTGGTCACATAAATGCTGTCCTGACATGCATAATCAAATGTCTAGAAAGCCAGGAGCCGAACCCTGAGACCTTCTGTTTAGAGGTGACAGAGCCACACTAAGCCACTGTACTGCCACACGAATAAGTAGAGCAGAAATACCCAAGAGTATGCACTTCTTAATTGACACAAGTGGCTTTATAGCTTCCATTTTATAGAGAAAAACTGAAAACATCCTCAACCAGACAGTAAGGATTACTTTGCGTTGCTTGTTTATTTGAATAACAATATGGAAGGACTGTATATTTGTCCAGGAGATTTTGGTCCAAATTTGTCAACTTCCTGTGCATTCATTTCTGTCTGTTTAGCATCTTTCAGTCTGTCCTTACATCACATGCATGGCTCCTTTTTTTCTCTAAACACAAACTTGGCTATCAGTCAGATTTGTCATTTTATTTTAATTAACAAAGTATGAAGCTGCCAGGAACCGAAAATACAAACAAAAGACACAGGTGTCTATGGAAATGTACCATTTTTTAGATTTTTTTTTAGGTCTAGAAACATAAATGTCACACTGTGAAAGCTCTTATGATTGAACTTTCAACTGGCTTTCTCAGCTTGTCTACATATCATTTATGAATAAAGTTATTACTGTAAATAAAACATGTATTTTCGATAAATAGATGGACTCCAGAGGGTTAAGGAGAAATAAGACATATTATAGTGCCCTTTCTTCGCCCTTAGTTTGGAAAGTAGTTCTGTTTCTATACTGGAAAAACTGTATAACAACGGGTCTTTAATTAGGTTAAATCGGCCGAAGGCAACCTGAGACACATGTGGCTCTTCAGACCGTCTGCAGTGGCTCGCTGTGGCTGTGACAAAATAATTTTACAAGATTAATTACTGTTTTCTTTACATTTTTATTTTTATTCATCATTGGCATCACCCATTGGAATTTGGATTCAACTGTTGCTGTCAAATGTGCAGCTATATTAACCTCTAAATTTTGTCAACTTCAAGTCGAGTTGTGAGTTTTTCTAGCTAGGCGAGCTTATGATTCCAAATCTCCTGAGATATTTCTTACGAAATCATGTTAATAAATGCTCATTATGGCCCATTAGTAATGCTGGTAGGCTAATTTAGACGTTAGAGTATGTTGTTTTATCTTCATTGTGAGGCTCAAAATAAGGCTAACGGCTCCATTCCGACATTTTTTCTAAAGGTTGCACACCCCTGGGTTAAATGGAAGTAAATCACAAGGTTGACTTAATTTTCAATTGCAGATAATTTTGTCAACCACAGTTGTTTATATGTGTAAGTGTATGTAAATTGGGCATTAAGCAGAAGAATTCTGGTTATGGCAGCTTCCAAGGGTCCCTTTGGAGCAACTTTTGAGACAAAAGATGAAATTTTCTTAACCCTCTGGAGTCCACGAAAGCGCCGGAGAGCCCTGCTGTCAGCTTCCCTCTAAAGTTTTGGCTTTCCCAGAAGTTTCCATGTCTCATTTAGCGCGTCAACTCTTTCTCAGCAAAGGTTTAAACCACCTCGACCAACTGTAACATGATTTTAATGAAGCTTTTGCAGAGATTTTTTTCTAATTTTGCAGTGTGCATTCAGCATGTAACACATTTTAATGCAATATTTAGTTTTTAATGTTTTTGTGTGTTTTTATGTGTATTTTTGTAAATTTTTGTTTTTCGTCATTTTATGTGTTTTTTTTGTCATTTTTGTGTGTTTTTTTTAAATTTTTTGTGTGATTTCTGTGTGTTTTTGTGTTTTTATGTGTTTTTTGTATTGTTTGTGTTTTTTGTGCGTTTTTTATGTGTTTTTGTGTACTTTTGTGTTTTTTGTTTGTGTTTTTTGTATTTCTTTTGTGTTTTGTGTGTTTTTGTGTGTTTTTTTTTGTAATTTTGTTGTGTTTTTTTTTCCAGTGTTTTTTTGTTCAAAATGTTGATCCAGTAAGTCAATATGAAAAAATAATAATCAGGTCATATCAGTGAGGTTGTGCTGGAAACAATACCAACATGGCATGGTGAACACTTGTTAAGTGGTTTATACAGGCTGAATGAAAAGGAGTCAAAAAACGACAAAAAAGCCCCAAACTCCAAGGGTTAAAAAACAAAACAAAAAACAAAACAAGCTCCTGTCACATCGCTTTTAAACCAATAACGTCTGATCTGCAGTCAAATATTCCATTGTTTTATAAACCCCAGCTCGCCCTCACTTCAACCTGTATTTTATTGAATGACGTGTAAACTGGCGGAAGAGCCTGGCAGCCCCGTGATAACTCACTAAACAGACACTGAGATCAGTGGCCTTGCACTCTCTGAAGCCAATCTTTGTTGGCCGTGTTTCCTCAAGGAGAAACAAAAAAACAAAACACACACAGAACACTTAAAAAGTCAGCAAGTAAGAGAGAGAATGAGGAAAAGCCCTGAAGGCAAATGGCAGGGAACATCAGTGCCGTTAGACGGAGCTACTTTAGCTGTCATGCAAGAGTACGTGAACGCACCAGTGAACGCACACAGTCAGCATCACTGAGCACACACAGATAGCCATGGTGATGATGATAATGATGATGCAGAGCTACTTCTTACATTCTGACTAGATGATTGAACATTTAGTTCAGTCATCGAGTGGTTCTTATCCTTTTCCTATGAAACTATCATTAATACTAGAAGCAAAATGCAGAATAAATGAAAAGAAATGTAAAAAAAATGGAACATGCATTTCTTAACTCTATGGAGTCTTGGGCTATTTTGTCCATTTTTTAATCCTTTTCGTGTCTTTTGAAAGTCATTTTGTGTCTTTTTTGGTCATTTTGTGTCTTTTTTTTTCAGTCATTTTGTCTTTTTCTGGTCATTTTGTGTCTTTTTCTGGTCATTTTGTATCTTTTTTAGTCATTTTGTCTCTTCTGTGGATTTTTTGGTCATTTTGTCTTCTCATTTTGTGTCTTTTTTCTTCATTTTGTGTCTTTTTTTGGTCATTTTGTGTCTTTTTTAGTCTTTTAGTCCAACATAAAATGTGATTTTGAATCTATTTTTTACTTTCAAAACACTATCATGCTCAATAAAGAATTTGAAATGTTGCAAATGTGAACATAGGTTGCAAATATAACATATAAGAGGGTTACATCCAGTTCTATCATTTTATACTAAATCTATTTGAGCTTGTCTCCAGTTTGACTTGGTATATCATCATCAAACTGAAACTGGCCTCATGGAGTTTACAGCCAGAACTTTAGAGGTAAATTTACAGTAGGGCTCCACGCTGCTTTGTTTTCTAGTCTGGATGTGATGAAGAAGTCTGGATTTGCTGCTTTTGGTGACTCCAGAGGGTAAAACCCATAAAACTGATCAAATGTTTTATTTATTAAATGTATTCTTTTTTGTTTAACTCACCTTTAAACCCCTTTACATTTTTCTGCATTAGCTGTTAATTGTTGGAAAAGCAACTGAGTTCAAAGCCACGCAATCTGCTGTGTAGTTAGAAGTCAACCGACAAGTCAAACCAAGTGGCGTAAACTCTCCAGAGATATTTGGTTTGTCAGAGCTGATTAGAGCCAGGGAGGCGTAAGCAGACACTCTGGGATAACACGTGGTGGCGTTGAGTTGAGCCGTTGGCCTCAGCCTGTTTACTGGGCGATGTGTTAGGACAGGGAGAATGAAGCGGAGAACTCATACGGATGGAGATGATGATGGTTGATTTCTCTCACACAAGTCGCTCTCTCTTCTCTCGTCGTATTTAATGACACTTTCTATTTGATTTCTCAGCCAAATCATATTATCTGGTAATTGTGTTTGCTTGTGCAGCCATGCATGAATCTCTTAATTTAAATCTGTGTGTACACAACAATTTGTCATAATGGCTGTAGGTTAGAGACACATGTTTGCATGTTTACATTCAGCAAGAGAGACTTTTGAGTTTTTCTGTATGTCTGTGAACGAGCGTGTTGCAGAAAAAACACGATGGAGCTTTTTGTCACAGCTCATCACACCGCAAGATCACCCAACACGATGTGACAGTGCACAGTGCAGCTCAGCAAGTGGCGCTGGGATTTTAATTGATGTTAAAACCACAAAGTACTCAGAGCGGTGATGGGTACCGTGTATGGAGAGAGAGAGAGAGAGAGAGAGAGAAACAGAGAGAGAGCAAGAGAGAGAGAATCTGAACAACAGGATCATTCTCATCAAAGGCAACCCCAACATTTTATTTCTAAATTTTGCGAAAATAAAAAAAATACCATGTTGACAAGCTGTTCTGTGTATAGAGCACAATGTGTGTGTTTAATGGGAAAAGGTGATCCTCTTGGGATCGCTACACTGCACTGCTCTGAAGGTTTTAATGCCTTTTCATGACATTTGGTCACATTTGTCATCACACTGCAAGCACCAGTCTGGTTTGCCAGACTGTTTTAGTAGATAAAGAAATATGCTACGGATAAAACATTTATCACACTAAGAATGGCAAACTGTATTGACTATTAACTGTTTACATCTCAAATAAGCAAACTGTGACATTATATGATTGATTTATAATTGTTTTTGGTATATATTGGTTTAGTCATTTTCTAGGTAATATCTAATATCTTAACTCTTTAATTAGGTTTTTACTGAACTGTAGCAAAAAAAAAACAAAAAAACCTGACCATTGTTAGTATAAACTGGTAAAGGGTTATGCTTCATTTGTATTGAAAATGAAAGAAGCATGTTTATGTGCTAAAACAACAACTTAGCTCTATACTGAAGCTGCACAGCAACGTTATGCTTTACACTTTACCCCTTTTCAGTCTTGTTCCCTTCATCCTTCAAACTAGTTAAACCCAAATCCTCTGCATATGACCCTCCTTAATCTTGTATTAGACCAAAGTGATCCTCTGTTAGCTCAGTGCATTGAGCTTATTACGTGATGATGAATCTCTCACACTGAGTTAAGTCATTTGGATAGGAAATACAGAGGTGCACTGGGGGAAATTAGCATAGCTTTAGCTTAGCCTACCATAGCTTAGCCTGATGGGGCTATTGAAAAAAAGCACCTTTTGGCTGACAACAAAGCTAATATTAGCTTAGCATTAGCGTTAGCAAACAGGGGGCTTAATCAGGCTGCTGGGCTGTCAGAACGTATAACCACATGCTTCCAAGGGTCCCTTTGGAGTTATAATCCTGGGTCTCGGCAGGCGATGACCTCATGGGCTGGACTGGTGCCTGTGGGAGGATTGGGGAAACTGTGTGTGTAGTAGGCCACTCACTGAGATTTTTATGTGTGCGTGTGTGTTCTTTATGGCTGATTGTTTTATTGAGGCGTACAACACGGAGAGTCTACTGACACCAGTGAGTTGAACTTTGCGAACATGCACAAGGGTAGAATTCCAGCTGTTTTGTTTGGGCGTTTTTGTGGTGTATCTCATGGAGATGCAGTGTGTGTCGGCCCCAGGACATGAGAGCAATGATATTTCAATTGTGTCCGTGCCACATTGCATTAACAGTGTGCCTTGTTTTTCCTCATGGCTACGAGATAATTGAAAAGGTTAACCTGTCAGTTTTATCTCATGTTATTTGTCTCTCCTCAGAGTGAAATAGTGGTTAAGGACATCTGTGACTGTCAAGATGTTGGCACGCTCACTCAAGTCTACTATGACCGAAAGGCCATGTTGTACACAGAAATGATGACAGTGCTGCTACAAATCTAAATGTTACCGGGAGCAACATGAGAGGAAATACAAATGTACCAATTAAATGTATTTGCAATGCTCTTGTACTGCATCATCTTCCGACTTACGGTGCATGCCTTTTCCCTTGACCGTCAGTGTTGGTTCATAAATAGATAATTTAAGAAGGCCTATAGCCCGGGCAGACCACCACTTTATGAAAGCCTGGATCCAAGCGAGGGGGCTTTGGGGTTAAAATAACTTCACATCTTCACACAGAAAGCTTTGGAAATTGGAAGTCAGTTGACTGAGTTAAATGCACACACACACACATGCTCACACGAACACACACACACACACACACACACACACATATATATGTTGGGCCCAGGGACTTTGGAGGCAGATTGCTTTGCTGTCAGTGTAGAGTACTGTCAATAGCTCCAGCCAGCCATGGGCATCATCAGCCAGGAAGACCAGGACTCACTGGCTCCACTGAGCTCCATAGCAGAGGCAACCTGTCCCCGTCATGCACAAGTCCTAAGGGTTCAGGAGTTTGGACCGTAGATATAGAATAAGAGTAGAACAGACAATGAACTGACTGACGTGCTCATTTGACAAATTCAACTCAACTCAACTTTATTTGTAAAGCTCTTTAAAACAACCACAGCCGCAACAAAGTGCTGTACACAAACAGAACAGGAGACAATAAAATAAATAAATAAAACGTGAATAAATACTAAAATAAATAGTTTCATTGCTTTTTAAAAAACAATTTAAAAAACAATAAATAAAAGCAAACCATAAAAAAACTAAAAACAAGAGCAGAGTCTCATGCGTGGTTAAAAGCCAAGGAATAAAAATAGGTTTTAAGATGAGTTTAAGGTTTTAAGATCAAAGTTCTTTTCAATGGCAACAGGACAAAAATGGCAGCCGCTCCGTCATTTCTGCTATGTTGATTTGAATGGTAATGTCCATTCTATTCACTCAGTTTTTCTATTCTAAAGAGTGTTTATGAAACTTTGCTGATGGCGTCTGAACTGATATCTAGAGAGGGTGAAGCCAGGAGTGATGATGACAGACAGGACATGGGCAGAGCAAGAGATGGTTTAATGTAAAGGGTTGATGGGTTTATACCATCATAGCCATTTTTAGTTTGATCTCTGAATGGCCTCCATAAAAGTTAAATGTGGTACATTTGCTGATGATTCAACAAATATTTTAACAGCAACTGACATCAGCCAGCATGGAGAGGATCCCACCAGGCAACTGGAGTGAAAAGCAAAGTTTTGCATTTAAGTCAAAATTAGGGCTGGAAAGAAATCATGTTGCAATATGTAAACATGTTTTGTTTTTTTCCTTCGGGAACTAGATTTGTATATAGAGTAGCAGTTTTTGCACAGAAGACCAACAGTTTCTGCTGTTGTGTGAACTCATTTACATCTTCTTTTTAAAGTTAAATGCAAAAATCCACACAGAACACCTGATTTGTTCTATGCTAAACAAATTAGTCCAACATGAGAATTACTGAGCGTGCATGTGCATCCATCAACCACAATGTAACTAAATCAGGCTTAACTGACTTATTATCAGATGAAATAAGAAAAACTTTGCTATATTTTATTGTCTTTCAAGCTATAACATTAGAGTACCATAAACTCATCTGGTATCTTATTTGATATCTTGGTGTGTGTGTGTGTGTGTGTTTGAGAGTGTGTGTGTGTGTGTGTGTGTGTGTGTGTTTGAGAGTGTGTGTGTGTGTGTGCACTCTTGCTCAGTGGATGTGTGTGTCCATCCTCTCTCCATGAGAACCAGCCCTCTGGCCTTCCAGCTGAGTTCACAGATCCAAAGTCGAGTTAATCTGGTTTTACCTTTAGCCCCAAAAACAACACAGGAGTAATCCAGGAATGGCTGTAATCAACCATGAAACCACTGATGGCTGCATGCTAGCTAGGGTCAGGGAGCACAACAGGAAGAGACCTCAAGAGAACACTGGGACATTGAACTAATAGTCAAAAATGATGTGGTTATGGTTTGAATAAATATGCTCTGTTCTGATACAGACTATGGAAAACCACCAAAGCTTTATAGCCTGTTCTATCTCATCTTAAGGCCAGTTTGATCTTTTTCTTTATTTGTATGCTCTCTTCCTCTCTAAAGCTATTTACTTTTCAGAAAACTATCAAGTATATACATGATTTGAACCCCTTGTAATGGATATTTTAACTACCAATGGCCCTCCTACTATATTCCCTATGGCAAATTATGAGTGTTGTAGTGTTTCTCTGCAACAGGTCAAGGAATCTGTCTGGTTGATATTGTCTGAAGTGAGCCGTTTGGACTGCTGTCAGTGAATCTCTGTCTCATCACACTTGGAACAATTATATAAGAAGGCTCAGGACGCAGGGAGACAGAAAGAGATGAGGGCAGGAAAGAGAGAGAAAGAGGGGAGAGGGTACAAACAGATGAATAAATGAGTTAAGTGGGGAGAAGGGAATTTGTGCTTTCATCCTCCTCCCGCCCCCTCACCCCCCTCCGTCCTGTTGGACAGTCAAGTGTATGCTATAAGTGCTCTCCCCCTTCTCCTTTCGCTTCACTGCCTCCACGCTCATCTCCCAATAGAAATTGCTCCGTGGCATTAAATATGTAAAATTAGCATTTTAAGTAGAACACATTTCTGTGTCGCGCCCCGCTCTCCCCCTCTGCATGCTGCCCAGCCCTGAGCGCATAAGCCACACAAACTCATGCATGCATATGATATGCATTTGGTCATCTCCATGGTAACACAGGCGGGGGGAGGGGCTCGAAGATAGAAGGATGAAAAGGTGTAGTCATTGAAAGTAGATCAGATTGTATTTATTTTTTATTTAGTGAGTTTATTCAGGGAGTAAGTCATACCAGCACTCTGTTAATGTGAAGAGCAGAGGACCAGGCACACACACACACACACACACACACACACACACACACACACACACACACACACACACACACACACACACACACACACACACACACACACACACTTTTCCACTCTCTGCTGCCTGCACACAGAACAACCTCAGAAGTCCAGGTAGTCTATGTAAATGTTTTATCATTGTCTTGGTATGCAAAGTTCCTGGAGAGGGAAATATTTTGAAACATAAGTAATTTTCCTGCTTTTTCAACCAGTTTTTGTCTACTAAGATGCACACATTGTTGTGAGTGGAAACATAAAGGGACACACAGGCACACTCCATTAACGCTCCATTAACTTTTGCCCTCACAATTCTGAGTCAAAGGGGCTATAAAGTGAACTGGCTAACAGCGTCTGTGGAGACAACTGACCTTTGATACCCTGACACCCCAAGTCCACCTCCATTCCACAACACCTAGTCCAGCATGCACATGAACACTATCCTCCTACTATATGTGCATTTAATGCCCACGGGTCACATCACTCATTCATCTATTATAGTGTAAATGTCAAACAGAATGTCCATCAAAACCATAGTCCAAAGTGCCATTTTGAAATTCTATGGTTTGTCAAAATACAAAACAGTTTAAAACACAAATAGATGCATTTTCCTGGGGCCAAAGATATAAATGATGCATACACACAAAAGTGACTTACAATGATGGTAGGCATGCACAGTGAGCTGAGACTGACAGAGAGTAACGAAACAGTAAAGAGAAGAACCCCAGAGAGGGAATCGTTGTGTTTAAATTCAGGCTATAAGATAGTTTAGTCAAGGGGTCTCAAACTCAAATTACCTGGGGGCCGCTGGAGGCAGTATCAGAATGACCAAAAAAAAGACACAAAATTAAAAAAAGACACAAAATGACAGAAAAAAACTAAATGACCAAAAAGAGACACAAAATTACTAAAAAAAGACACAAAATTACCAAAAAAGACACAGAATTACCAAAAAAGACAGAAAATGATTAAAAAAGACACAAAATGACAGAAAAAAACTAAATGACCAAAAAAAGACACAAAATGACCAAAAAATACGCAGAATTACCAAAAAAGACACAAAATTACCAAAAAAGACACAAAATTACTAAAAAAGACACAACATTATTTAAAAAAGACACAAAATTACCCAAAAAAGTAATTAAAGGGATCTTCCACACACAACACAGTAAAGTGCCATTCATATAAATCTCACATTAAACTTTCATATCAAGGTGGGGGCCCCAAAATATAATCACGAGTGCCGCAATTGGCCCGTGGGCCGCGAGTTTGAGACCCATGGTTTAGTCAGTTAACTGTATGGAAAATACAATAACATTTAGCTTGATGACTCAAGGCTAGATTACCTCCCTGCCCGATCAGAAAGTAATCTGATTTCAGGCAGTATAAAACCAAACCTTCCAGCTGGAATAGACACAGTAGAGAGTAGAGCAGGTACACTGGTGTAAAGTGTACTCATACAGTATGACAACTGATGAGTTAATGAGGTCATTTTAATATTAAACCACAAGTATGATTTTACTACACTGTAGTTCAAAAAAGCATCACACTGTCGCCCCAAATACAATAATAAATGAACTAAATAAACTCTACCGATGTGGAATCAATCAATAGGCTATTGTGGTGAACATCATTAAGTATTCTGAGGTGGCTGTACATAAATAACCGCTTTGTACTGATAGATCATGTTGCTGGTACAAAGGCAAGGAGAGACTGAGTTTGACTTTGGGGCCAAGATGATGATGATGATGATGATGATGAGGATAATTTGCATTCATGCCCAAACAGGGTTCAGTTTTAGGTGTTATATTCATTTATGGCAAGTTGTTGTGTCTTAATCGTATTATGTTCACATAGAGTGATCTACTGTTTGAATGGCTAAATACAATATTCATATAGGAGCTGTTTCAAATGGTGATTGGACTTTTCACAGCAGACATTTTGACGAGGGATGCACGATATTATGGGGTGCACATCACCTCTCTGTTGCACCTTGTTTGTAGCTCCTAGAATTGTGCAGTGTAGTCTGAGCCCACCTATTTATTTATGTTCTGATTAGGGACTGAAGCTGCTTATATTTTTTGTACTTTTTGTGATTTTTGTTTGCACAGTGCAGATTGAGTCGTCACATATTGGGCTCCTGTTTTAAGTTAAATTTGAATTTAAGCAGTAGATTGTAAGGTACATGTCGTTTTATCCGATTTGGGTTTAATTGCTGCACAGCTGCGCTTTTCACATGTTCCCAGTGAACACAGGTTATGTTTAGTTATTATGTCAATTGGGAAATTGGCCAAATTTGCCCTGATTGTGGGTATTAGTTGTGCAGGGAAAAAATATCCGTATCAGTAATCGGCTAAATGAGTTGTAAAAAATTAGCATATTGGATATCGACAAAAAAGTCCAATATCGTGCATCCCCAATTTTGACACTTAATGGTAAGAAAGCACAGTTGTTGCTGATGACATTAACAATGTGGCAATGAGCAAGCATGAACAAAAGCACAATTGTGAAAGTGAAGCAGCTGAATCGAATTAGACTTTTCAATTTAAACCTGTGCTTTTCCTACTATAACAAATTGATCGTCTATTAGTCACATTTATTTTTATTTTTTTTAATATCATGCTGACCAACAGCTGGACTTGTCACCAACACTTACAGCCCAGAGTAAAACATGTTGTGCAAAATCTTAAAAAAGGTCTGAGCGACTTGTTCAAATGCTCCAGTAAAACTTGGTAATTATGATGTTTTTTTTTTATTAAAAGAAACTCAGTCATGTGTCACATATGGAACATTTGTTTGAATGTAATATTTATGTGGATGATACACTCATCACATCGTTACATATGTGGCTTCGCTAATGTCTGAGAAGGCACTTTTACAGGATGTAAAGCATCACATATTCATCAAAATCTGGAATACATTTTTAATTAGGCCTTGAGCCAATGAACAGCATTTACAACCCAAGATGTAGTGAATTTTATAGAGGTTTAATTTTCATAGACATGCTTTGGGTTTGGAGCAAAAAAATCCCTCAAGTTATTTCTTCTCATTTACAAGTTGTCCAAAACATTTTAGGGGGCTTTTTCAACAGGTTCTTATATTTAAATGACAGTATTATTGATATGTCAAACCCATGTAACCAGGCAAGTTCACTTCTTGGTTCAGAAAAAAAGTTGTGGCCATGTTAAATGCATCAGTACAAAATTTTGGAAATACACACATTTTCTTGGCTTGGAGTCATAACTTTAAGTGAAACATTGATATTTTTCAACTTTTTATTGACCAAACAACTAATCGATTAATCGTTTAAATAGTCGACAGATTAATGGATAATGAAAATAATCTTCAGTTGCAGCCCTATATAATATACAGTAATATGTTTTTTTATGGAAACACTCATCATTTGCATGAACACAAATAGTTGCATGTAGAGAAAAATAAAGGTCAGTTTAAACTGTTTGTGCAACCACCGTAGGCTTTTGCCATTGTTGTGTTGGGTTCTCTTGTTTATATGTGTAAACACATGTGACATTGCGCAGAACTTGTGCCATGCGGTGCCATCTAAAAAAATTTAATTTGAACACTTAACAGTTAATACTCCATATACACTACAGGCCAAAAGTTATGAAGCAACTTACATTTTCTGTTCACAATGGCTTTCTTAAAAACCAGTATGGATTCTTTGGATTTTTGGATGTGTTTACTACATGATCATACTTTACTTTCAGTGAATTGAATCATTTCCCTCAATGTACCTTTAGCTATACATTGATGTTAGCAGACCATTGCTGAATAAATGTTAACAAAAGAAAATAAGTTTTAGGGTTGAGAAGATTTGGAAGAGTCACAAATTCAGTGCAAAAGTAAAAAACTAATCACAGTTTGTATTTTTCACTTTAGCTCTTTGGCTTTTGAGAGTTTAGATACAAAAATCCCAATAAATCTCAACTGTGTTCATATCTCTGACAAACTACCACAGAAGGATACACAAAGTCTAAGCAATAAAAACCTAAAGACCTGATAATTAGAGTAAAAATGTGTTCTAATGAGTGACTCCTTATAAAATAATCATGTTTATTTTGTTGCAAAGTATAGCAATGATGTTTTTTTGTACAACTTTGATCTTGCTTCCAAACTTTTGGCCCGTAGTGTACAATAATGCAATAATTTCATATGCACTCGTGCAATCATTTCATTTGTCATGATAAGTTTCTCTACTGCATCAGAATTGTTCCATACATTTTATTTTTGTGTTCCAGGTCCTTTTTTTTTTTTTTAACATCGTTTAGAGTTATTGTGGCATGTATTGCATTCGATTATTTTGAAAGTTGTTTCACATATTCTATCCCCCCTTTTTGTGTGTAAATGTGGTGGGACAAAACGTGCCGCTGCAGCCTGCCTCGGAGGCAAAGCCCCCCATCAACCTGTCATTGGAGTAAACAGAGGAGGCAACTTCCTGCTGCTTAGTGTGTAAAGACCTGAAAGGAGAAAGCCGTAGAAGAGTGAGCGGTTCATGCTTCTTATGTGTGTCCTACACACAGCAGTGTACACAGACACACATGTACACTTGCACCATATGTTTCTATTTTAACCTGTGTGTGTATGTGTGTGATGGCCTCCAGCTTGACTGTCCGTCTCTCCGGGTCTGCATGGGAACCAGCCGCTGTAGACAAGATCATTAGAGCCTCATTCATTAGAGTCATCATTTACCTTCACATCTGCCCTCTGTCCAGCTCGCTGCCACTCCCAACACATACAGCAGCCACCCTGATCCAGCTCATGGTGATTCTCATTAAGCCAGTCTAAGTTCTGTCTGTGAAGATTATAAAGACATACTTCATTACACTAAATATATTTCACTTTTATATGAAAGAACAATAGAGCCATAATGAGGCACAGTTCATTGTTTTGTGTTAAAATTATATTTTATATATTTTTAAACATATTTTGATTCACAAATTAATTACTGTAATGCAACCAGATAAAAATGTCATGGTTTCCCCACACTAATATACAATAAATATTTAATAAAATTTAGAAAAATAAATAATTTGTTTAAAAATGTATAATTTAACAGAATATAATCAAACATAATGGTTTTTAATAATGTATAAAGAACAAAATCTGAATGAAAATTGATGATAAAAAATGGTTAAATGTTACGGTAATGATAGAATTGTTTGCATTAAAATATGTGCATATTTTAATAAAATACATTTTGGTGATACCTGCTACCCTTGAGCATATTTAAGTGCTTGCCAAACAAAAACAACAACAACAAAAAACCTTTTGTTGTTTTTTGTAATTTAAAAATGTGTTACGGTAATGAATTTTGCTCACAGTGTCTCTAAAAATGTCAGAAAATACCTTAAATTTTTAAAAATAGATTATAAATTCATATGAAACTGACTTTAGATTGTATATGTTATAAAGGGTCAAAGAAAATATGTTTTCAATGCTCTTGGGTTATTGTTATGATCTGTACCATGTTCATGAGAATCACCCTCATACTTGATGACCTTTGATTCTGTGTGTTTCATGCTGCTTTGTGTTGTATTCCTCTCTTTTCTGTGTGATCTCTAACTCTGTTCCCATTTCTTTTTAAATCCTCCAATATTTAAAAGAAACAAACTACCATTCTAGTGCCAAAAAAACCCTCAAAATAAACTTTGGCAGGCCTTTCCTTCCTAAGCGCCCACATAATCAATCATAACCGGGGCGTACAAATTCATCAGCTTGGATCCATTTTGCCGTAGTTAGAGATCAAAAGGTTGCGAGTTGACTATAGGAAGTCCAGGTACTAACCCAGACTAATTTATCTAACATGGGAGAGATTTAGCCCCCTGAGGAGACGGGGACATGGTTTTTCTCCATCACGTCGAATATCCTCGATGGGGCTCGAGGGCACTTAGTGTTGCCGCAGCATATCCTGTACGCCGTTTAACATTCCATTGATCAGATTAATTGCAGTTGATTGTGTCCTGTGTGAGGAAGCCTGTGAAAGTACACATTTAACTGAAATAATTTATAAGATACAGGGTACGGGACCTTTTGTTTGGGCTTTTGGTTGTAATGTACAGTTGAGGAGCATTAGGTGAGTGGATATGATATGATTGCTGTTCCGTATATTTGTCAGATTGGAAATATTTAATTGGGAGATTGCTGACAGATTATTGTTTAATACCTTCAATCTGGTTTCTTCAGGAAACTTCAGGGCTTGTTGCCACCTATTCAATCGTTGTGAGAACTTTGCCTTTTATCCGAGCCAACTTTTGTCCAAAAAAATAACAGTTTGACCGCCTTTCTTTCTATATTTTTCCCGCTAGTTTGCCAAACTTTTCTGGTCTTTTATTGAGTTTGTCAGTTTGTGGGTCCCTCAACTTTCTTTCTCTCACTCTCACTCTCGCACACTCACACACACACACACACACACACACACACGGTCTCTGCGTTTCTCTGCAATTATGAATAATTGTGACTGTTGAAATTTGTGAGTCTGGAATCCCCTGGTTCTCCTCACTGCTCGAGGGGCCAGTCACCTCTTGGTTTCAAGTGTGTGTATGTTCACACACACACACACACACACACACACACACGCACGCACTTCACACATTCAATGAAAGGGCAACATTCAGGAAGTGGCAGCGCTTTGAAGACAGCAATTCATGTTTCCAAGCGTGGAGCACTTATTGGAGGTCAGACTGAGGGTCTATTAGGCCTCTCATATTCATTACAGAGGGCGAGAGGCGAGAGATCCAGGGAACAACAATACCCCCTAGTTACCATGACCCCTGGACCCAGGATGTTTTTCTGTTGGTTTTTGGTTGTTAACTCCTAAGGCCTTGAAACAGGATTCAGTAAATTCAGGCCACAGTTTTGGGTTATGTTGGGTAAATTCCTCTTACTCTCACGACGAAGCCGAGGGGATCGGGAGGAGCGATTACTCAAAATATTCATCACTGCGGTGTGTTTTTAGATCGTGATCCCTGTATGAAACCAATAATAGAGGAAGGTTTGGTATTTTAGAAACAAAAGAGAGCCAGGGGCAACGGCCCAGAACATTTGAAAGACGGTGGTGAAAATCATGGTGATGATTATTATCCAGACATAGAGGGGAAGGCAATTTCAATTCACTGCCCGAGGATTAATGCCAGTGAGTATTTCCTCAGTGTGCTCTGTACGGTTGTGAATGTCTTCCAGGCTGCTCCAATGTACCATTACTATGCAGTAAAGTAAGAGCCTTCTCGTCTCTTTTACATGCTGGCAATTGTGCCAAAACATGCAACGCTCAATCTCGCATAGTCACAGAAACTTACAGCAGATCAAACACACACACACCTCCCGAGCCCCTTCAGGGATGATATCCTACACCACAGGCCACAGCACACATCCTCACTGATGCAGTATCGCCTCCGAGCCCTTGACATGCACACTACCTGGAGTGTGTGTGTGTGTGTTAAGCAGACACGTCAGTTTAGACTAAGGTGATCGGCCCGCTCCGACCCAACTGCGGCCCCGCGGGGGTATCCCAGTGTCCCGCTGTCCCGGTGTGGGCCGGCAGAGTGTTGGATGGGGTGTCCCGTAGCGCCTGCCTGGCTCCTGGGCAGCAGACAGCTAAATCAGTCACAGATTGGATTATGAACGGCCAGTTATGAATACATCTTTCTTAGATTGCACACACAGGAAAACATAAGCAGACGTGAGCGTGCCGAGGCTATTTATTATGACTCCTATTACAGCGTAGACATAACACGCACACCAGCACCCACATTTAGATCCACTCAATGCTCTCACTTTTTTAAGGTGCTTTACCTGTATTTCTTTTTTCTTTCTTTCTCTAGACTATTCTTAGCTTCTCTTTCCCTCTCCCTCACTATCCATCTTTCTCCCTCCTTCTCTTTTTTTTCTATCTATCTTTCCCCTCTCTCTCTTTTCCTCCTTTCTTCTCAACCCTCAGGTCATAGACTCAGTTTCAAAGTGTTGATCCTCATCTGAAATCTATTGCAATCAGCGCAGCGCTGGACATGAAATACAGGCCCGTGTGATCCGATACGTGTGTGTGAGCACGCTGTTTGTGTTCAGATGGCTTTCTGTTACAGTTTCAGTCCAAAATAATCAATGAGACACCTGGTGCAGCGGTTGTGAAACATGTAAGACAATGCATTTTTCACTTTGGTACATTCTCTTGTTGCATTTATTGAAGTCTCTACACTGCACTTAAAGGCGATCTTGCTACAACAATAAGAACCTTTTTTTTATTAGATGTGGAGCCAACATAATAACAAACAGCCAACATTGTTGTACTTTGCGATTTTTTGTTCTGAAGCAGTATGAAAAAGAAAAAAAAGTAGTTGTACACTGAAATCTAATAATTTGATTCCATCCAAATAACCACATGCTTGTCCTTGGAGAGAGCAGTGAAAACACTATATTACATTATAACATGAAGAACAAGACTGTTTAATTAGACTGCATTAGCTTTACCTACATGTGTACTTACAGCTGAATGTACAGTATATCCACGCTTAGACAACCCTTTGTAATTATTTTGCAGTATGAGAGCTCAAAATGTAATTATTATGCATTTTTCCTCAAAATATTATCATCTGAAATGCATTTTTGTAGTTTATAGTGGACTTTACCTTAACCTTATGAAAGACAAACTACATTTCCTCTTCTGAAATATCCTCATACTAGATGTAGCGTTATGGAAGACTTGTGTGTGTGGTTGTGGGAAAGGCAGTTTGTTTAAAAGATGGCTTAACTTCACAACCAACTTCTTTACAATTCATCCAAAGTATAAAGCAGAAACAATAAAATACACTTCAGGCCAAAAGTTTGGAAGCAAGATCAAATTTATACAAAAAAGATCATAGTTTCATTGGCATACCTTGAGCAAAATAAACGTGATTATTATATAAAGAGTCACTTATCAGAACACATTTAAACTATATTTTTGGGGTTTTGGGGGTTTTTCTTGCTTTGCTTTCTTCAAAGTAACCTCCTCTGGCTTTAACAACAGCATGGCATATACGAGGCATTTTTTTAATATTTAAAGGCAAACTCTCAAAAGCCAAAGAGTGAAAGTGAATAATGCAAACTGTTTAATTTAATTTCTTTTTTTTAAACTTTTGCACTGAAGTTGTGACTCATGCAAATCTTCTTAACCCTAAAACTAAGCCCTTCTTCTCTTTTGTTTACATTTATTCAGTAACGGTCTGGTAACATCAATCTATACGTAAAGGTAAATTGAGGAAAATTGTTCAATCCAATGAAACTAGTCTGATCATGCAGTAAATACATCCAAAAATCCAAATAATTCATACTGTTTTTTTTTTTAAAGTCAGAAAATTCAAGATTTTTGGCCTGTATTGTCCTTGCTTTCAAACTTTTGGCCCGTAGTGTAAATGAACACAACCCCCAAAAATAAAATAAAAATAATATGCTGGGACTTTTTTTGAATGTCACTCACAACCATGGTGAACCGGAGAGGTTTTAAAGCTGAAATAACGGAGACATTGTTGGGTGGATTATTTCTCAGCGGGGCAATTTTGACTGTCATCAGCTTCCGTAAGTAGTTGTTCACTCATTATTGAGATTATAGCAAAATATATATATATGTATTGTGTGTGTGTGAATGTGGCTTTCACAGATATGTATGGCTTTATTTGTGTGTGTGTGCTCCTTGTCAGTGGGGCTCTGATCCCCCATGCAGGGTTTTGAGTATCCGTCCCGATCACCAGGAGCTGATAAGATGAGTGTAGTTGTTGTCTTTCATCGCCCCGGATGAAACATTCCTTTCTAATAGTTTGGATCAGCCTCACGGCCTGTTAACACAGGATAGATGAAGACACTTGGAGCAGTGTTACCTCTGTGTTCACTGACTGAAAAAAACCCCAAATAAAAGCAATTTTTCTTTTAATGTGGAGCCGGAAAATGCACTTTTACAGACAAAAAAAGAAACTGAAAAGGGATTGTTTGCAAAAAAATCTTGAAAAATATCTCTGGAATTATAGAAAATATATTTATTTTCTTTTAATGCCAGGGTTAAATTTTTAAAAAATATTATTTATTATTTTTGTTAGTGTTATTACTGTCACTTTAACTTATACCTTGTTTACTGTATTGTTTTTGTCTATATATATGTGAAAACTCAATCAAAATTTAAGTTATAAAAAAAACAAAAAACTATTACCTTTCGCTATTTTTTTTGCCTAACATGCTTTTTATTGCACTTTATTAATCTCCGATTCCTCCCCACCCAACCACACCACAAAGTCAACCCAAGACAGGACCGTTGAATATAATAACAGCTTTTCTGAAAGATTAGCTATCTTTTGTTACTACGAGCACATGCGGGAATTTTTTGTCGTCCTTGTCCGTGGCCCCTCGGCCCGTGTGCCGGCCAAGTTCGGAAAAGGCCAAAGCAGTTCTCTGCATTGTTAACAACATTTAATCAAAGCTCAATCAAAGTAGCTACCTTTCTTCCCGTGCCTGGCCGGAGGTAAAGTATGTCTGTCGGAGGGAGTCGTGTCTCTGTCTGCTGACAGACAACCAAAGAGAGGGTCCTGTATGTCCTTATCTTCATCTAACCCTCCTGTCAAATCAACCTGCACATGAAAGAGGGACAAGAAACACCCCCTAAACTAAACTGTGCAGCCTTTCATAGGAACTCACTAAGAATAATAGACAACCCTCTTTTAAATTTGAGGTTTCACCGCTGGTTAGTTATTTCAGAAGCTTCTTTAATTCCCTCGTAGAAACGCTGATGATTTAATTTTCCCAGCTTTTTATTTCAAGCTAATTCACTTTAGCACAAACAATAAATGCACCGGTTCCAGCGCAGATAGTGTTACCCATATGGGAACGGTCAGACTCACAGCTCGTGTTCCCAGCCCATATGCTGACCACTCCAAGTATCAATCACTGCATCTAAATGACTTAAAAGAACCGTATTGATTACCAATACAGCATCATAAATCAACACACAGACACTCTTCCTTTCTCACTGTTATTCTGTCTGTTTTACACACACACACATACTGTCACACACACACACGAACCTTCTGAAATCATGACAATAAATCTGGTGAAGGGGTTTAACAGGACAGAGATGCAGATGAAGTCACTCTGTAATCTGATAGAAGAATAGAGACAAAGAGAATCAAAGTCAGAATTAAAAAAAGTTTGATGAGATTAAAGCTGAAATAAAGACGCCGATAATGTGTTTATAATTAAAACACACTATATTTGACACAACAGTTTAGCATCTAATGTATGTTTTCATTTTTTTCTCTGAGTACAAAGTGATGGGTTCATCTCATCCATGCATTCCTGCTCTGTAATGGGACACATGTTCCTCTGCTGCTTGGCCAGAGGGCATACATGGAAACTCTGCAGCAATAAGAGCATTTCTACTCAAAATGTGTTTTATTCACTTATTTATTTATCCCCACAACACCCCTTGCAATATTGATGAAATCAAGAAGATGCCGAAGCATTTTTAAAAGCTTTTTAGCCATCCAAAGAGAAGGAAACACCCCTTCGATGGCTCCAGGTGAAACCCACACAGTATTTAAGATGGAGCGCTGTTCATTTTTTCTTCTCTTTTTTTTTTCTCTCTCGTGGCGTGGGTACTATTTCTGTTGGTTTATTTCTTTGCGTGAAGGTTTACTTCTTCACCGTCTGGTTTGCTGTGTAAGTACAGGCAGCACACTTCTGTAACAACAAACACAACAAGCTCCGTGCAATAAAAGTATCCCATCTAATATTTATCAATCTAACTCTACCTAGTCTCTGTGAATTGAGTTGTGTTCAGCCACTCAATTTAGTGTGAAGATGGAGAGAGGAGAGAGTGCTGCACACAGTTATTTTTAGGTGGTCAAACTCGCTCACTGCAAAACAGAAACACTACCAAAGATTTTGTTTGACTGTTTGATGTATGAAGCAAGAGATTTATTTACACACCAAACTGAAAGGGAAAGGTTGATTTTTTTTATCTTCACTACAGGCCAAACGTTTGGAAGCAACTTCAATTTTCTGTTCACAATGGCTTTCTAAAAAAACAGTATGGATTCTTTGGATTTTTGGATGTGTTTACATGATCATACTTTACTTTCATTCAATTGAACCATTTTCCTTAATTTACCTTTACCAGACCATTCGTGAATAAATGTTAACAAAAGAAAATAAGTTTTAGGGTTGAGAAGATTTGGAAGAGTCATAACTTCAGTGCAAAAGTAAAAAAAAAAAAAAATCACGGTTTGCATTTTTCACTTTAGCTCTTTGGCTTTTTAGAGTTTGGATACAAAACGTATAAATCTGTACAAGAGTACAGATTTATACGTTAAGGAAAGAAGGATACACAAAGTCTAAACAATAAAAACCCCAAAACCTGATAGAGTAAAAATGGGTTCCAATAAGTGACTCTTTTTCGTTGCAAGGTATATGTATATATGTGTATATACATGTATATAGACATATATTGTATATGTGTATATATATGTATATATATGTGTATATATATGTATATATATATATATATATATATATGTCTATGTGTGTGTGTATATATATATTCTGTTAAATAAAATTTCAGTTTTCCAACGTTACCTGGAGGAAATAGTACATTTGAGCCTATTGAGCCCTATTTGTTTGTTTAGCCTCAGATTAAGACACATTTGATACTGTATGTAGGAATAATTCAACAGCTACCGAGTGAGAAAATGACTCAAAATGATACAAGATGGTATATATTCTTTAATCAAACCGTCTTTGACAGAGTCTTTGCTCTGTAAATTTGCAGATGGTTGCCAGGTTTCCATTCAAATTTATCACAGATTTTAACCATACTTGGAGCAAAACAGCAAAGCAAATGCCAATGCATGCTTCTTTCCTTTAATTAACAATATGCAATTATTATGAGTCGGTTCATCAAGACAAGCAGTAGGTGGTTCCAATTCTCCAGTCAGAAAACATTATACCATTGAAGAAGAAGAAGGGGGGGACAAGATGGCGTACTTAACAAGAGCCTGATTTGGAAAACTCAATGTTAATTATTCTTTCTTGTTTGTTACACATCGTATTCTGCTTTTATTGATACACAAACGTTTCCATGTCAGCCAAGTTTAAAACTTTTTTTGCAATATGTCAAGATTTTTCTTTGCAGTTTCCACCCATTTTTTGGGGTGCAAAAAAAATTTGCAAAAACTGGTGGATGTAAACATGCTAACTGACAAGCAGAGAGCAAATCAACAAACTCACAGAAAGCCTTTTCCTTTAACTTAACCTACATCCTTACAATGTTGAGTTAAAAAAACAAACTCTCAGTGCAATTAATTATAATTTTACATCTTTTCTGTTTTCCTGCCAATCTCCTCTCCTCCCATATTCATCTTTCTCTTTCCTCAGTCTAAATTGCACCTTTTGTCTGACAAGTCTATCCTGTTGGCATTAGTCTGTTTAATAGTTCTTCACTCACTCTTCACCCTGTCAGCGGGGATGAGAGGATTGGTGTGCACTTTTCTTTGGGCAAGCAGGGCAAGTCTCATTAAATTTGCATTAAGTTAAAAGACACATACACGTAAATGGTCTCACACACAGAAACCCATAGCAGCACGCATATACTTTTACAGGGCTCACAATACACCATTTTCAACACATGACTTAAATAGCTCTTTTAAGGAGATTACATCATTTTAAATAATTGGAGGGGGTTTGTAATTGAGGGTGAAGTGTGGAGGTGTTGTGTGTGGAAGGTCCCTTTATTGTGCAAACTGTCTTTTTTTAGTAATTTTGTGTATTTTTTTCAGTAATTTTGTGTCTTTTTTTTTGTTCATTTTGTGTCTTTTTTTTGTTCATTTTGTGTCTTTTTTTGTTCATTTTGTGTCTTTTTTTTGTTCATTTTGTGTCTTTTTTTGTTCATTTTGTGTCTTTTTTTTGGTCATTTTGATACTGCCTCCAGCGGCCACCAGGTATTTTGAGTTTGAGACCCTTGCTTTATAATGAGTTTCCTATTACCAAACACAAAGACAGGTGGGGGCTAATCAATGACTAGCAGGGCTTGCTACGCTGGTTTGATTAATTTATCAGGAATAATTGTAATTAATGGTTGGCAATGCATGCAGAGCCTTCATGTCTATCAGACAACAAACTGTATCCAAAAACAATAATTGAAGTAAATTATATTAGACAGACTTCTCTTGTAGATGAGTGTTACATTATTTGGAAACCTGGTTTCTTTAGAACATGGGTCTCAAACTCGCGGCCCGCGGGCCAAATGTGGCCCTCGTGACGATATTTTGTGGCCCCCACCTTGATATGAAAGTTTAATGTGAGTTTTATACGAATGGCACTTTACCTGGTTGTGTGTGGAAGGTCCCTTTAAATACTTTTTAAAAATTATTGTGTGTCTTTTTTGTTAATTCTGTGTATTTTTTGGTCATTTTGTGTCTTTTTAAAGTAATTTAGTGTTTTTTCAGTCATTTTGTTGATTTTTTTGGTCATTTTGTGTCTTTGTTTGAGTAATTTTGTTTCTTTTTTTTGGTCATTTTGTGTCTTTTTAAAGTAATTTAGTTTTTTTCTGTGATTTTGTCTTTTTTTTTGTAATTTTGTGTCATTTTTTGGTAATTTTGATACTGCCTCCAGTGGTCCCCAGATAATTTGAGTTTGAGACCCCTGCTTTAGACTAACTCAGTATGCTTGGTAAATAGCTTTTATAGTCCAGTAACTCTGCCTTGAAGAACGGTTGGGTTATGTGTTGATAACATTTTGTTAAACAGGTGCTGCATTTCTTCTGTGCAGCCAACACAAAACACAAACACGGCCCTTATTTACAGTCTTTATACTGCATACAGTCGTAATCACTGTGTCTGCTGCCCCTGCAGGTTATAGCACTTTTATTCACACAGGGCCGTCTCACTTCCCATAACACACACCAGAAGTCACAGAAGTACAAACACTTCCAAGTCCACCTATCTTAAAGGCTGGCCTGTAACATTAGTGATGGCAAATATGCAAGCTTACCATTTGTATTAGGCAGCAAAAAAGTAGTAGCATTAAATCGTATATCCTACGGTTTCACTGTTGCGCATGAACACATGAACACATCGCAATGTCGATCCTAAAACTACAGGAACATCTCAATAAATTACAATATGATGGAGAAGTCCATTTTCAGTAGTTCAGGTCAAATGGCACCAACCAAGTATTGAGTCATAAAGATGGACACTTTTCCATATTAAACATATTTTTTAAAATTGATCTTTCGTAATATTTAAAGTTTTTTGGGACACTGAATTTTAGGTCTTCATTAAATGTAAGCCATAATCATTATAATTAGAAGAAATTAAATAAATGAAGACATGAAATGTTTCATTCTGTGTGTAGTGGATCAATATAATGTGTTATTTCCACGTTTTGAATTGAATTACTGACATAAATAAAACATTTTTTAATGATATTCTAATTTATGAGATGCACCTGTATATATGTTATAGTAATAATATATAATACACATGGTGGTCTTGTGTCTGCATTAAAGATAATCTCACAAATATAACTTAAAATCCATTAAAAAAACTAAAAGAAAACACAGTAAACTTAATTTAAAATAAATTATAATTATTTTCTCATGGCTTATGAGACTGAAGAGTATTTCCCAGTTGGAGACTGATGAGTGTATTAAACTTTATTGTCTCTCATATTAACAGTCTGTTTTTCCTCTCTCCCTTTCTCTTGGTTTTCCTCCATCTGGTCTCTTTTACATCTGCTGTCACCCCCCCTCTCTTTTTCTCTTCCCTCTCTCTGGTCATACAGTCCAGTTCACTGCTCTCTCGTGTGGAAACGTGAGAGTCAGTCACTCTTCTGGCTCTCTCGGTGCCCAACGAGTCTGCATGCTCCAGTAGTTGTCAGTTTCACTGTTGGGTACAATATGTATTGCTCATGATAGTTTTGATAATACATTTGGTCTCCATTAATTAAGGGAAGGGTCTGAGGTTGAATATTATCAAGCATGTTTTTTAATAGCTTCAACATTATTTTCCCTTATTGCGTCCCGATTGCTATAGTCAATATTCTGCCAGACTTACGAAAACTTTATTACGAATACGAAAACTTTATTATCCACTGAGTGGAAATTCCTCTTTGGTTTCACCGTAGACATGTCTCAAAACAACAGAACAAATAGTGACACAATAAAGAAAAAAAACATTTCAAGGATAGAAAAAATATAAAATAGCCTACAGCAATAACTGTACTTCACACATCACCCATTCAAGCCTTGCTGTACTTTATAAATTACTTCTCCGGGGATAAATCGGGAAGTGTGTCTGTAATTTTCAAACACGATTTCCCCTTTTGTGTTTTTTACTTTTTCATATTTAGCTGTGTATGTCAAGAATAGGTGAATATTACACCCTGGCAATATGAACCTGGATTTATAATAAATGTGTGTTCTTTGTTAAAGTATGGAGTAATAAATGATTAATCTGGCTTTTCTAAAGGAAACGTCATGAATAGTTCAGAGACTTTAGGCTGTATATAATACAGAAGTCAGCGGGGGCGTGGGAGAGGAGAAGTGTGAGAAAGGGCCTCAGAGACCTGGTCCAGTGTTGTGAAAACAGACACATATCAGACTGGATGGTAAGAGATGTTGCTGCCAAAGAGAGAACCAAAGAAACAGAAACCACGGCTGCAAGAACTGTAGTTTTTTGTTAGAACACATAGACCACATATGTGGTGTTTCCTGGATTTGTATGTATAGCAAAGCCACTATTGTCATAGACGGCAACATAGATTCAATTGTGTGCCCGTTCTTTTGTTGGCTGTATTTTCATTAGACTGAAGTTGGTAATAATGTGCTAGTCACATGCTCCTCACATGCTCCCATTTGCTCAAGTTGGTAAACCGTTCCCTCGACTTCAGTGTGTTCTTGAGTTTTAAGTCTTAATGACGCAACAACAGTGTCCACTCTTGAGGGCAGCGAGATAGAGGTGGTTGATATGTATAAATACTTAGGAGTCTTAATTGATGACTCACTCACCTTCAAGCCACATATAGAAAATCTTGTGAAGAGGCTGAGGCTAAAATTGGGTTTTTATTTTCGAGTTGTGTTTTCCTTTAATGTAAAAAAGCGTCTTGTCACAGCAACATTTTTATCTGTGTTGGATTACGGAGATCTTTTATACAAGAATGCTGCTGCTCAATGATTGATACTGTTTATCAGGCTTCTTTGAGGTTCATTACTAACTGTAAGATGTCCATTCACCATTGTGAATTATACTCTGTGGTAGGATGGCCTGCTCTGGCCACTCCAAGGGCTAGTCATTGGTATACTTTAATCTATAAGGCAATATTGGGACTGCTGCCTTCATACATTTGCACCTTAATTACTGTGAGAAATGCTGGATCTTATTCTCTTCGTTCACAAGATCAATTGTTGCTTTCTGCTGCTACAGAGTTGGGTAACAGGGCATTTGTTTACTCTGCACCTTATGCTGGAATATGCTACAGAAAGACTGGAAAATAACTGACTTAGTTTCTTTGAGCACTTTTAAATCCAAACTGAGAGTTATTGAGGCCAATTCCACAATATGCACTTGTTAACGTGTTTAAGGTCTGTGTCTAGTGTAAATATGTAACAGGGCTCCTTTGAAAAATAGGTTGTTAATCTCAATGGGATATTCCCTGGTTAAATAAAGGTTAAAAAAACAAACAAAAAAAACAAGGAGGCCACAAAGGTGTTGTTTTTTATTGCTCAGAGCGTTTAAACAACACATTGAGAGCTGTTAACCACTAAATTATTGCTTTACCTGACTTGCTATCAGAGCTCATAAATAACTTTACTAACTAATCTTGGTCTCTCTTTGTGCACAGCAATAAACAGTTACAAACTAATATATTACAAATTACATGTGAATTAATACTTTCATCAACCCAATATTTTCTTTCGTCCCACATGTTTCTGCGTAATATCAGCAGTGTTTCCCCTACCATTATATTAGGTCCTTTTATTAAACAAACTAAATAGCCATATGTTATTTATTTTATTGACACAACGGCGTGTCATTTCTGTCTCTACATGGTTGGTGTGTACAATTCTCCTCTGCTCTCTGTATTGCGCGTGGCGGAGTTCCGCACGATGCGCGCGTACACGTGCAGTTTCCCATTATTTACCTAGACTGTGGTGGCCCGCTATAGTCTAATTTGCCGCGCTAACGTCATATTTCAAGCTACTTAAAGCATATTTACACTTTTCATGAAAAAAAGTTGTATTGCGTTGTGTTGCCGCTGCTCAGCAGAGTGTCGACCCCCTCTCTGTCCTCCTCCAAATTCACACACTTACACACTGAATTTGCCGAGCTGGTTTACCGAGGTCCAAACACACTGTTGCATACGCCGTTTGGTAGCCGCGAGCTAACATTAGCTTGCAATTAATGTTGCTTTAATCACAAAAAGCTTAATTTTCACTGACATTAAAAGTTGTTCCTGGGGGTCGTTATCATCAATTTTACCAGTCAGGAGACAGGAACTCATTTTTATGATTATTGCAACATCACATGAATGCAGCATTTGACACAGCAGTGCTAAATGCTAAGATTAGCATGATATAGTGCTCGTAATGATAATGGTGATATTCTGATGTTTAGTATAGGTATAATGTTTAGCATTAGCGCTAATTAGGGCTAAACATGAAGTACACTGAGGCTGATGGGAATGCCATTAGTATTTGGTCATTAACCAAAGAACTGGGCTAATTGAACTCAACATGTGAATAACTAAAGTTATTACAATTCATTCTGTTCACAACCATGACTGAACTGAACATGAACATCTGCTCCAAATTCTATGACGATCCATCCAGTAGTTAAGATATTTCACTTAAAACATTCACAACGTGAACCACGACATAAAGTCAGCAGATCACAAAGTCATTAGCATTCATCCTCTGGGGACCATAAATGTGTGAAGATGATTTCATAACAATCCATGTTATGCTACTAGCAATGGTAAAATCAGTTTAAATTCAGGTTTTTTTTTGGCTTAACACACCATTCAAGTTCAGGGCATTATGTGAGGAGTTTAAGCACAATTACTATTAAATTCAGACCGCATAATCCTAAAAATGTTGTAGAATATGGTGAACTCATATTGGCTGTGTATGTAAAGCATGCACACATGCCTTTAAACACACATGAAGGCACACAGATTACAGAGTGGGATAGTATGAAGACCTGCAGTTCATTCTGTGCTCCAATTTGAGCGTCTGATCTGAGCCGAGCAGACAGGCGAGAGCAGCGTGCCCTAGAGTCATGTAAAATGCAAAGGAATATACTACTCTATTAAAACCTTCTGATGGCAGAGAGGCTGCACACAAACACACACACACACACACACACACACACACACACACACACACACACACACACACACACACACACACACACAAACACACACACACAGCTGTGCACACATTCTCATGTTTATACACACATGAGTGGAATGCACTTACACTTATTGTTCAATCTGCAGCATCATAGCATCCAGACACCAGCACTCAGTAATTCTTGCTTATGAATGGAACACATTCACATTAACTGCCTCTGGATTTAAATGCAG
Source organism: Centropristis striata (assembly GCF_030273125.1). NCBI lineage: Eukaryota > Metazoa > Chordata > Actinopteri > Perciformes > Serranidae > Centropristis > Centropristis striata. Next base: position 5,515,177 of record NC_081517.1, on the reverse strand, counting down.
CAGCATTACAGCTCTGTATTTTTATAACAGTCTGTTAATCAGGTCTGCAAAAAAGTGTGTGATTATTTTTTATCTTTCCAATTACGATAAATGGAAATCTGTTTTCTTTTACCGTCCGAGAATCGACCCAGATTCCGAGCTGCGGTTTGTTAACCATCTTCATGGCACCTCCTCGTCCCAACTTGTCATCCGGTATCTCTTCCACAACACTTCTGAGTGCACTCCTAAGTGTACTTAACTCTAGCAAGTCCACATGTTCTCGTTTCATTATTAAACCCTCCCAACAGACTATCAACTTTTTATTCCGCCTGCCACCAGAAGTTGCCTCTTTCAAATATTCTCCAGCACTCATCTTAGCCCTCCTAACCCCAAACACCGCTTTAAAACACTTAAATTTGAAACCGCCCCTCAAACGCAAGACAAAGTATTTACTTCAACACAGGAATATTTTTCCGTCTGACAACAAGCAGGCTTTATGCCTCTTAAGTAGCGATAGTGCCGGGAGTCGTTGAGCTCTGAAAAGAGACATCTCAGATGACGTGTTTCTTTGTCATCGCCAGAAGAGCCGGGAGACGCTTTTATGAGACATGCACATTATTATTGATAGACAATCTCAGTGCTGCAGGGCAAAAGTAGTTAATGCTGTCTTAGGTCTCATGTTCATCTCTTTTCTGTCCGCTTAATTGCTGTGCAACACAGTGATGAACGTTGCTTTCAGTTACCTTTGTGAGTCAAGGGTTAACCAGGGTTACCTGCATGCTTTCTAGTGTTTCACAGTGCAACAATGCGCACTTCTATCTGATTATGGGCTCCGTATAAGCATGTTTACACATCAGAAATATTTCCTCAGACGGAGAACTCACACACACACCTTTGATCGTATACAAACACACAGACACAAAACATCTTGAGGCTGATCCCAGGTAACGATGTAAAAGAGAATTGGTGAATCTGAGAGTCCTCCCGAGGCCTCGGTGTGACTATTTTTAGAGTCGGCGCTCATCTCGGCTCATCTCCTCTGACTCTCTCTTACTGCTTACAGTTGTCTCTCTCTCTCTCTCATGCTTCCCTAAAACGCTTGCTCACCCCGAGCCACTTGTTTATCAGTCTAATGTTTGTTCTTGTCAGGGACAATATGTTCTCTCTCTGCAGCAGTCTACTCAGTTATTCTTCATCTGGCCCCTGGGCTGTTCTTAGTCAGCCCGTGTCCCCAGACACCTCTCCACTGACCAATGGAGGGCTTTAACTGTTTATGGCTCTTAGGTGAAGGCTTCGTACAAGCAAATTAGGTAATGGGGATGTATAGAGCACTTGAGGGGAAACCAAGTGTCAAAGCATTTTATAAATGCTGACTCTAGCAAGAGTTTTGTGACATCACACAGGGATTATGAGGGACTTTTTTTTAAATTCAGATGCTTTTGTTTATGAAAAGGATAGTTTGGTCCTACGATGCTGCTTCTGCTAACATTTTGTTTTTGAAAACCACAACAAAAAAACAAAAATCATCCTAAAGGAATTTTGCTGACAGCACCTGAAAATAATCTGAGTAGCGGCATCACAAATGTGTGCTTGGAAGCTTCCGGACCAAAAGGAATTTTCCTTTTTCATTTCCGTCCACTTGGGATGCGATTTCACACCATTAGCCCCCCCTCGCTCCCAAACTCACACCACCCCATGCACCATAAATATTTCAACCTCTCAATCTATATTCATTATAAAACACATGCCCAATGCAGTATGTGGTTGTGAGGACACAGGGCTTTTATTTATTCATCTTATTTATTTATATTTCTTTCCTGAGGGCGAGACGTTGGTTTCTATCCATCTGTGCTGATTGCTGGCTATTACAGAGCACTTAGAGCTTCCCCTGAACTGGCCAGAGGGGAGCACAATCCTCGAGAGATCCGCTCACTTCAGGGCTAAGAGGTGCGTTTGTTGCGTGTGTTTTTGTGGGGAAGTAACAGAGAGTTATCACGAGAGGGATAGCAAACACAGAATTTCTGGAATGAATGACAAAAAAACTTAAAAAATTGAGCTGTGTTGTAGTTTATCATGCCATGAATCTTATGGTTAGAATCCCAACTTTTTATTGTGTCTAGATACACCAGTGACGTGCGGTCAGGGGAGGCAGGAGAGGCCGTGCCTCACCTGTCTGCATGGAAAGAAAAAATGTAAAATGAAAAAAAAAAAATGTATCCAGTGATTTGCAGTATTAAGTTAATTTTTTTTACTCCAACTCCATCAGTTTTAGATTATTCGTTATTCAAAATCGCTGAATTTTCACATTTATTGTTCAAATAGTGAGAAGAGACGTGTTGTGAGCCAGATGAGCCTCACCATTCATCGATCAATTACTCGCTAACTGTGCTGCCATGCTGCAGTGAAACCGTACTGCTGTCTCTCTGTATGTCGCTAATAAAATGTTCAAACGCTTTGCTATATGAACTACATTTCCATAGTTTTATATAATCTATACCTGTATATACTGCATTTTTTATATAATTCATTCCTATATATATTGCACTATGGTTCACTTAATTACTGCTTAAGCACTTCTGGTTAGATGCTATCTGCATTTCGTTGCTTTGTACTTTTGACATGTGCAATGACAATCAAGTTGAATCTAATCTAAAAGTTTAGCTGATGCATATAATGTACAGTGTTTCTTGTGCTGAGCAATAATAAACGGCTGTGAAAAGGCACTAAGTGAGTCAGCAGTTCTCCTGCCTCATGGTAGGGGGCGCTCATGATCCCAGTGATTCTTCTTGCGATTCCTCGGCTGCAGAGTGACAACACGCTACAATCTACAGTTAGCAAGTCAAGTGCAGCCATCCGTTTATTTTTATTTTTTAACCTTCTACAAACAAGTTATTGATGCTTTTGTTCAGAAGGAGCGGCAAATGGTCTTAATTATAAGTAAAAGTAAGACCATACTGTCTGCAACAGTTTGTATGTGTAAAGAAAACTGATATGAGATTTTAAACATAACCCGTTAACTGCTGCCAGTCAAATGGTGAATAAGCTACTCTGTAGGGTTCATATGTTGTAAATGTGATTGTGATGAAGTCTGTGACTCACCAGCCATCAACCTCACTGAGATACACATACATGCAGGTGTCATACACAGTCCTGTTTGTACGACAAGAGTACTCACTTGCACCAGCTCTGCTTAAGAATACTGCACACATGCAGATTTAACCCTTTTGTGATGGGTTGTCAATCAGCTTTTAGATTAAACCTAATGTCTTTCTCAAGACCCACTTCTCTTACATAAAATAGCAAAATCCAATGCCTTGGCAAGTGTTCAGACCAAAAATAACACTGTTTTAATAAATTAACGGCACAAGGGTCAGCAGTTGTGTGGGCGTATTTCTTTAGGTACAGGTGAGAAGATGATATGAACCAAGTTTGAGTAGTCTTACATAGCCAAACCTATCGCCACAGAGCTGTGTCTGTGCTGTGTAATGGTCTTTTTGAACCCATAATCATTCAGTTTTTGGGAAAGGTGCTTAGCATAAGATGCAAAACAGATAGCGGGGATAATGGAAGGGGAGGAGAGTGCCAGGCGAAAAACTCATAGGTGTATACAGACTAAGTTTGAGTAATGGATCTGTGAATTTGAATGCTTTTTCAGTGCCATAAAAGTCCATTATTTTGAACAGTGACTATCCCTGTATTTGCTGTACTGACAACCTACTAGAACTGGGACTAGCCGTCTGGCCAGCAACACCAGTGGCCAGAACATCAGAGTGATCCTCCAGCCTTCACGGTTGGAAGCCCACTGCACCACAACAATGCTGCTGGCTGAATGTCTTGGCTTGCTCTACTGGAAGAGATGTCCATCGAGCTGAGAACACAGTGAAGCTCAGCCATTGGCTGTGAACTAACTTATTCTTCTTCTGACTTTTTAGATTTCATTTCATCCCCTACATGTTCAGTGATTGTTCATTGGTTAAGTACATACAGTAGTGTTCAAAATAATAGCAGTCCAATGTGACTAACCAGATTAATCCAGGTTTTTAGTATATTTTTAGTTTTTATATATTGCTACATGGCAAACAAAGTACCAGTAGGTGCAGTAGATTCTCAGAAAACCAACAAGACCCAGCATTTGTGATATGCACGCTCTTAAGGCAAAATTGATGACCTCACCGATTGAATGCCACACTGCTATTTTTTTTAACACACCCCTTTCAACTAATTGCCCAATTGCACAGCCTTAAGAGCTGCATATCACCAATGCTGGGTCTTGTTGGTTTTCTGAGAATCTACTGCAACTACTGGTACCTTGTTTGCCATGTAGCAAAAAAAAATATACTAAAAACCTGGATTAATCTGGTTAGTCACATTGGACTGCTATTATTTTGAACACTACTGTACTTACTCCCAGTAGTGCAGTACATACAATGACTAGTAGTCAGTGTTGGAGCTGAATTGTGTCAGTTTAATAGTTATTTGGTGGATACTACTTATAATACCTAAAGCTATCAAGTCAACACCCTATTATATACCATTATATCTCTGTTGGAAATGGTCAAGTTTTATTTGTACTATTCTTTTATTACATTATTAAGGGGAAATTCCCTTGAATAAACAGTACCACTGTTTGGAATATAACCATTCGAGCAGCACCCCTGGCTTTTTAGTGTGATTATTTTCAAAGTGATCAGATATAGGACATGTCTCAGAGTGGATTGTTATATCCTGGTGTATTTCAGTCCAGACCTCATACCACTTGTCCTTAAATTTTTTTCCCCAAGCTCTCACCCATTGAGACCCTCATAGTCGACAGCACTATATTACATTTTGTAGGACTTATTTGGCTGATGTGCAACAGTATTGGAAGAAAAACTTGCAGAACACGAGGCGTTCGGGGACTGGGTTTCACTGCAGACATTTTTCAGCAGCATCCAGTGAAGCTGTAAAAGGCATCAGGCCAGTGTCTGTCTGGTCTCCTGGGTGTGTCTGTGTGTCATGTCACTATGGAGGCATGCAGGTCGGCATCGCTACATGCACAGTACATGCTCTGCTCTGCTTAGATCTGGCTGACCGCATCCTGTGCTACAAGACATGCAAGGTGTGCGTGGGAAGGCTGAGTAAGCCTTCGTAGTTGAAGGTGTGTGTGACCATCCCTGTGTGTCTGTTTGTGCATGTGTGTGTGTGTTTAATGTCACAGAAACTATCTGTCCGGTTGTGTGTGTACATGTTTACAGGACAGGAAACACACAAGAGCTGTAGCTGGCATAGGTTACAAATATGTTTATTAGTGCTGGGAACACAAATGTAATTCCAATTAGAGCTTTAATTTTATCACCAGTATAGCAAACTTGCATGACAATGGAAGTGTGCATGTTTTCACCTTATCGATCAACAACATTTAATGCTGATAAAGGAATGCTTCACCCATAAAATCACCATTTGAATACCAATGACTCACCCTGTGTTACCTTAAATTCTTCAGGAAAACTTTGTTTTTCTCACATGCCTCCACAGAACACAGAACAGAGAACCCCAAAAATGTTTATGGGCCACTTTCAACAATGGAAAACTATCAAACCTAGGGCTGGGCGACATATCAATATAAAAAATATATTGATATACTTTTAAATGTGATATGGAATTAGACCATAACACATATATCAATATAGTTAAATGTTAAAGTTAATGTCTTTCTTTATAAATAAATGCTGCCCTTATTAGGGTTTATCATATTTAGTTCTTTTGTAATGTTCGTTATTCTTTTCTCTTATAAAAATAATTTATTTCAGAAAAAGATTGACCTATTAAGCTTCATAGGCTACTTTTATTTTAGATATTTTTTTATTTAAATGTGCACCTTATGAAGCTTTGATTAAAAAAAACGGTACTCCTGTTGTTACACAGTATTTATGTTCACTTAAATAAACGGTTTCAATAAAACTATTTGTAACATGTCATATTTGGCTCTGATTTGCTCTCACTTTGCGATAAAAATATCGGGATATATATAATGTATCGATATTCAGCCTGAATATATCGGGATAGGATTTTTAGTCCATATCGCCCAGCCCTAATCAAAACATCAGTTCACAAATTTGTGCAGTGTAATCCAAGTCTCATTGTCCAGTCGTATGCTCAGAACTTCTCAAACAACTTTCTGCTAAAATCTTCACTGTGGAGGCATGAACGAAAAACAAAGTTTTCTTCAATAACTCAAGGCAACACTTATTACTTGATATATAAATGGGTGAAGCATTCCTGTAAATCACACAGTGAAGTTTCTCTGTGAATGTCACTTTTAAAAGGACGTGATGTTGCTAAGCTACTGTTAAGTATCTTGTGACACCAGAACCTTTAATTCAATCCCAGCAACAAAATAGATTGTGTTGTCATGGTAACATGACACAGTAAGATTGAGATTAAAGTATTTGAATGCAATAGAAGGGAAATATAGATTATGCTGTTTGGTTTGCAGAGGACACAGAGGAGGGGTTGTAAAAAGTTAGCACACTCTCACAACTGTATCTGTTGTTAATGGACCAATATTGACTGTCAGCATGAAACCACACTGAGTATTCCATGTCTGCAAATAGAGCTCATTCTCTGGTGTTATGGATAAGTGTCGACCCCCCTCTCCCTCGCTCAAATGCCCCCCAGACCTAGAGCATCTCTCCCCAGCCTCCTGTCCTTCACCTCCTTCCTTCTCCTCTTTCCTCTGCCTTTATCCCTCCATCTTACCTATTGATTGGCCAATAATGTGTTTTCAGTGGTAGATTAATGGCACATTACCCTGACAAGAGTGTCTGAGGGGACAGGACGTGAGGGAGGGCGTGTGAGACGATGCTCTTTAATTGATACTCTGTGTGTGTATGTGTGTGTAAAAGAGAGATAATGAAGTTTTCATTATTTTACATTTATTACATATATTTGTAGTCTCTTTATTTTTGCCTAAAGGAAAAGCAAAATACTTTATTCTAAATAATAATGAATGTATTCACCTAATTGTAGCCCAAAATGCAAGATTATGAAGAAAGATATCCAATACAGGTTGCGTATATACAGTCATGGAAAAAATTATTAGACCACCCTTAGTTTTTTTCTATCTTATATCTGCTTTTCAATTTATTATAACATAACATACCATATTTCCTCAATTTAAAGCCGGGCCCCTATTAATGACCGGCCTCATTTAGTAACCGGGTGTAAAAACATTTTTTAGTAAATAGAAGCCGGCCTCTTTTATAAGCCGGGTGTCTTACCAGTGTTATGTCAAAGTCTGTTCCCCCGTCGATATGTGTCCCCCTTACCTTAACCTGCACCAACCTGACCCCTGACCCCAACCAGTCCTCCTTTAAGTTGTTAACATGAGCCCAAGTTTACCTGAACCCCAAACAGTTCTCTCTACAAGGCCTAACCTGAAACTGAAATCCTAACTCCAACCGTGGAGGTGATTCTATGGAGAACACCATTCAGGAAACATCATTTGATGGTAACAGATTTCTGTATTTTGAAGTTTGGCCACACGAGTTAGTACTGTAGGTAAATATGGTTGTTTCTCCTGCTGTCCTAGTCATTCTCTGTAAAGTCGAGCCGTTTACACACGTTCTTCTGGGCTTTTTAGTAGTTTAGACATTTTAAATCCTGCTTAAAATGAACATTCAACTGTTTGCTTACATCCGAGTACTTCCAATATGGCCGACATCCGGTAACTGGCTACAATGCGCTGTGTAAAACACTCTAAAAAGTGCCGGTCAGAGCTGCTCTGATTTTCTTTTTTTAATAAAAGCCTCCTTCAAATAATAGCCTGCCCCTATTATTAGCCGGGTCCCAAACTGATTTTTTATTAATAGAAGCCCCGGCTACTATTTGAGGAAATACGGTAGTCACCAATGGAAATAGATATTCTATCTGTTGTGATTGTAAATTTAAAGTAAGACGAGTTGTTCAAGAAGGCACAACACATACTTTGGCCCCGTTCATATTGCATGACATAAATCTATAAATTCATTCATTTGAATTTATTTGTTTTTACTCTCTCACTTAGTCTGCTCTGCAATTAATTTTTGGCTCCAGTCCAATGTGGTCTCATTGTCTCTCATCCCCGCACTCTCTCATCTCTTATCTCTGTCTCTGTATCACTTTCCTTTATCTGATTTCATCCCCTCTGCAATCTTTCAATTTCCTCCAGCAATTTGCATCATGGAGAGAAAGAGAGAGGGGTGGGGGGGTGGGTTGACTAAATTAGCAGATCAATAAGCCATCAAACAGTCTTTAAGTGTGACACATACACAGACCTCTCGTCTCAGGTTCCCCCCTCTAACTAATAGCCTTGTTGTTTACTTTACAATGTGCTGTGTCATGTAGTTTTGGTCTCAGGTTGCCCTCCAGTGCATCGGGACACCCCGGGGGATCCTTGGACAGGCCTGATGCTGGTGACACACATGTTGTTTCAAAATGAGTCCTGTTTTATCAGAATAACCAACATTGTTGAGGCATAGCTGTGGTTCATAGGAATCCTTACCAGAGTTTTTCTTTTCTTTTTTTTACTGTCTGTCGGATATATTATTGGCCTTTTTAGCCTAAGCAAAATACTTTATTCTAAATAATAATGAATGTATTCACTTAGTTGTAGCCCAAAATGCAAGATTATGAAGAAGGATATCCGATATAGGTTGCTTATATACAGTCATGGAAAAAATGATTAGACCACCCTTGTTTTCTATATATATATAATGATAACAAAAATAGCTCATACAAGTTTAATTTAAAAGCTGATATCTAGACATTTCCCATGGTTTTCTTGATAATGATTTTGGTTATTCTCTTAAATTAAACTCTTATGAGCTTTTATTTTTATTTATAGACTACATTAACATATTTCTCCTTTGCAGTCATAAAAATTATTATTTTTCCCTTTCCAGTTATTAAAAAATGTAGAGTTCTGTTACTGGTAGTCTCCAACATTGCCACTAGAATAACATTCTAGTGTGACTTTGGCCTACATTATCAAATATACGACTATACCAATATGAATACTGAGAGGACAATACATAGGGCAAACAAATAAAAAAGCAATTATCGGGCTAACTCAGCATTGTTACTTTATTGTACGGGATATGACTGTCATTAACTTGCATTGTAGCGAAATCCGTGTCAGTTTCACAGAAATTTGAGTGATTCTGTGGCTATTCCACAGATTTTGAGTTAAGCGAATCCGTGGCTATTTCACGGATTCCTGTGAGACCAGGTTCTTTGTTTGACATATTCTGCAGGAATAGAGCCTTATAACTAAGAAATATTTTTACGGTCACTATTGTGACCACTATTGACTGGTGGGATTAACTGGGTTAATATGAAGCGTCTATACGAGACCCTCCGTGTGAAATCTTTTGGTGACAGTCTTTTGTGCTTTCATGCTTCAGGAACTGTTCAGGGGACAGTCTCTCAGTCTCTCCCAGCGTCTTGGGCGATGACCTTCGTCAGATGACTGGGAGAGGTCAGCAGAGGTTAAAGTAACAAGCGAGCTGAGAGAGGGGCCCCAGTCTAGTCATGCAGAAAAGAGCTGCTGGAGAGTTTTACGCCGGTGTAATGCACACACATAGAGTCGCTCTCCAACCAACAGGAACAGGACTTCCTTGCTCCTGAACCAGGCAGACCTCAGCTATAGAGAGGCGTAGAACCATGCAGAAATACAAACATGATCGTAGTTTTTCCAACACAAACACACACTCATCAACTGGTTCTGGCCGATCTCTCTCTCTCTCTCTCTCTCTCTCTCTCTCTCTCTCTCTCTCTCTCTCTCTCTCTCTCTGTTTCTTTTGTTACACACTCTCCTTCTCAGTCCTTCTCATTCAGTCATAATCACACACAGTCAGGCTTCAGTGCACAGAGACTACTGTGATGAGCTATGACAAGGCAAGAGGCGGGAGGCAGCTACAGTAAGAATGGGAGAGGAGGATGGAGTGACAAAATGAAAAGAGCACAGTGGTAGAAACAATTAGCGCTTCTCATAAAAAAGCTTTGAGGTGAATTAGTGCATTTATGTCTGACATGTTCTCTGTAAGGTTATTCATAATAAATACAACTTTATATTCAAATAATTCTACCTCAGTTTCTGCAGATCCCACCTGAGTGCCTTTAAGACAGTACAATGTTCAATTTATGTCTCCATTAAATACATCTTAAATGTTAATAACGAACCATTTGGCCACACCTTACATCTTGAAGAGTCTGCCATCATGTCTGAGCGGGTAGCCGCCAGGGATTGTGGGTACTGAGCAGTGGTGTGACTCTCTCTAGCAGCTCTGAAACACGAGACTGCCTGCTGGACATAACAAGCCTCGCTTCTTCACTGAATAGATGCACAAACACACTGTGTGTGTCTCTGAATCACACACTTAATGATGCATGCAAATGCCTTAGAGATTTCTTTATTATTTGGTGCAGTGGATCGATAATGAGCAAATAGTGTCTCGATTTTAATGCAAAATCCTGTTTGCATCGGAAATACGTCCACACTGTATACCTTTAAAGTTTACATTTTCTGTTCAGTGTGATTTAAGTCTACATTGATGTAAATGTGAAGAGTAAGTGTTGCATCAAAGAGCACTGGGGGTCAAAGGGCAACACTGATAAGGTCAAACTGTCAGTCAATGCAGGAAGTGGATTTTCATTAGCAGAAAAAAAAGACCAGCATGATTCACATTTCCATCCTCTCATAGTTCATGCAGGATCATTTTAGGTTGGATTTTGGTTGGATCTAGTTTAATTCTGCACAACTAACAACCATGGCCAAGTCAAGGTTTTTAAAATGTGGCATGAGGAGGGTGAGGGAAAACTGTTCCCTGCAGGGATCAATAAAATATCAAAATGTTTTTTTTTGCTCTTTGAAAAGTCATGAGGATCCAAATATTAGATATTTCAGGATGATAAGTCTCTTTAAATGTGCAGCATGTGATTCTTGAGTAAGATGGTTCACCAACCCAAAGTGTCAGTTCTTGATAACCTGAGAATGGGACTCATCAACTATCTCTCTCCATAATCATATTCTGCACTTTTGAATAATTGCAAGAACTTTAACCCTCTGGAGTCTGGGGCTATTTTGGCTGTTTTTGAATCCTTTTCATTCTGCCTGTATAACATTTAAAACAATGTTTACCACGTCATGTCAGTATCTTTTTTTTTTTTTAATCAGCACAACCTCACCTTTATGACCTGATAATTATTTTTCCACTTTGACTTACTGTTCCAACATTTTGAACCCAAAGAAACACAACAAAATGTTGCAAATGTGGACACAAGTTGCATATAAGAGGTAAAATGAGAACATCTAGTTCTATATTTTTATACTAAATATATTTGACCTTATCACCAGTTTTACTTGGCCTATGATCATCAAACAAAAACTGGCCTCATGGAGTTTTAAGCCAGTATTTTAGAGGGAAGTTGATGGCAGGAAACACACTGCTTTGTTTTCACGCCATGACATCATTAAGAAGTCATATGATTTGATAATGTTGGTGCTTTTGGTGACTCCAGAGGGTTAAGTTTGTGTTAGTGAAAAAACAACCCCCAAAGTAAAAATGTCTGGTGTAAAAGGACAGATTGTGCCACCTCAGAATGTTTTCCCCTTTTAAAAAAAAAAAAAAAGCCTCACATTAGACTAACTCATGTCATGTTGTCTGTTTACCATAATGCACAGGTCACATTCTCAATCTGCAGATTACATCACTACTTATAGAAATGTATTTACATTTATTTTTTCAACTTTTAGTATCATTCCAGTTGACATGGACTCCTGATGTTACTGACTTCTGCTACTCTCAGACTGTTCTCAGGGACCATATTATAAAGAGTTACAGTTTGTTTTTATTTCGGGTTAGTGTGGTGCATTAATTCAGTCTGCCGTCTGTGGTGTATTTCCAAAGCGCAAACCAAATCTTTGGTGATACGCCTGACTTGAAGCTCGTCCATAAAGTATGAGCCTTGGCCTGATATCACAGGCGTGGGAGCACAGCTTTCCATTGTGTACACTTTAAATTATGCTGAGGCTGCTGATAAATTGGTCTGTGGCTGTGGTGCGACAGCACAGTGGCCTCCGTTCAGGAAGACAGCTCAAGGAGCTCGACGCCGTCTCACACAGAAACTTTGGGACAAGCCTCATCCTCATCCTGTCTGCTTCCATCCACCACTTCCTGCATGGATAACTATTTTCTCTAAATGTTTTAGTTTCTCAATGAGCGTTGTGTAGTAAGAATACCAGGTCTGGAAGCTTTTCACACAGAAGCTGAAGGGGGTGAGTCTCCCCTCCTGTCTGTCAACACTTCCTGCATGTAAGAAATGTGTGGGTCATATTTACCAACATAAATATCTCTATGGTAACATATCAGTAATCTTTGTAATTTCACTTTTTTTTTTTTTTTCAAGGAAGAGTAAAATTAGTCTCATAGCATATTGTCCATATTCTGATGTAACCAAAATGTGCTGGTTATATGACCAGTTGCAGAAAAATTTAAGATTTTAATTTTGACATCCATTGTAATGTACATGATGCTTTCACTGACTGCCATTATTACAGTTAAAAGGGCCTATTGTCTCTGCTTATAATATTAAACCGTTAGTAATAGATCTGAATTTCTGCATGTTTTATGTCATTTATACAAAGTGCTTTGCTCCCATTTTAAAATGCAGTACATGCATTGTTAAAATTTGTTGACTTTCTCCCTAAATAAATAAATAAAGAGGAGAGTGTGCTTACAAGAAATTTGGGCCTATTGGATTGTGGAGTGGCAAATCTACCCATTTTAGGTATATTTACATTAAATCCCAGATGTTTACATTCTGTTTTTGATTTACTATTTTGCAAGTTTTGATATGACATGATATAATGTCTTCAGTTAAGTCTTTGCTGCTTTATGATGAAATTACAAAGCTACTGATTAAACCTAATCAAACTGTTTAGATTCATAAAGCAACTGATCAAATATTACTCCACTTCGTCTGCAAATTAATGTAATAATAAATCTGTCCAAAACACACAAAATTCAGTTCAAAATAGTGAATAAATTCTGTAAAA
>NC_081517.1:4469623-4519623 GCF_030273125.1 Centropristis striata | reverse complement strand
TATTTGATCTGATGAATCTTTTTTCACTTTGACTTTGAATGTGAATATATAAAATGAGGATCCATTTCTATATTTTATACTTCATGGGTCAGTGACAAATAAGGATTGGCAAGATGTCAAATGGTGTAAATAAATAAATATGAAATACTTCATCCACCTACATTGTATTTAAGTGGACTTATACATATAATTACTTCATTTTAAAAAAAAACATCAAATTACATTTATTTTAGTTTTTTTTTTTTTTTAGTATTTCTACATTTACACATTTTTTAAATATTGAGTACAACATATTCTAAAAACAACCATTTTTTTCTAAAGTTTTGACAAGTTATGTAAATGTGGTATATACCATAATGTTGCAATGTAAACCTGATTGTATTTTTTTGACTTTCTTTTTCACTTGTGCACAGTTGTCTATTTTAAGACAAAAAAAAAACACTCATTTCATCACATTTTTTTCCTAACTGACATCGTAATGCGTACCGTAGAGGGTTAAAAATGTATTTATTTAAATTTGTCTTTTCCAAAAAAGTAGAATTTTCTGGCGATTATTTCATGGTTCAGGCTTTATATGGTTAACTTTGGTAACACTTGTGTCTATTTGTGAACAATAATTTAAAGTCAACAGAACACATGACTATATGCGTCTATTTCCATCCTTCCCTCCCCAGGTCTCCATTTAGACTCATTCGTACTGTGAGTAATTACAGTTTATGTCTTAAATAGGTAATATAATACAGAGGCAACCCTTTTCACATTTCCAACATATTGTCCCTGGTATTTTTCTGTCCTATATAGTATGTTTTCCTATTAATGTTCTTGTTATGCTTGTTTTTCAGTTATGTTGAAAAACAAGCATAAATTCAGAAAAAAGCCATTCAGAGTGACCCCTGTGCCCTTCTCACAAGCATTTTCAGACTGTTTATATCATATTTTATTCATTTAGTCTCTATTTCATTCAAGCTAACCACTCAACCTTGAGTTTTTCATGGAAATTATTTAATATATTATCCACTGAATATGGCTTTGTGAGCCTGTTTGTAAAAAAATATGAAGTGTACTTTGTGGTTGTTATTGCAGTCATGTGTACTTTGTGACTCTGTGTCGGCATAAATACATCACATGAATATTCAGACTGAGGTTAGCTTTGGCCAACAGGTTCCCTTCTGTAACGGCTGCACAGTCTGAGTGTTGTTCCAGTTTGTTTCGTTGCCAGTAGGCGGCATGAAGTGATGACGCGGTGAACCAGTGAAGTTTTTCTGACTGTGTCGGCTCACACCGAGCTGCTCTGGCAGACTGGGATGTTGCTGTTTCTGTGAGCTGTGAATCAGCTCGTTGGTGTTCTGCTAGAAAAAGTCTGTTCTGCGTGTCTGTGTCTCTGTGTGTGTGCTTCACCGTAGGGGTTAGCCATATCGTACACTGTAGTATATTGCTGTGAAAACAATGCATTGTGGGAGTTTTCATGATTGCTCAGGCATTCCAACGGTCAAAATGATATTTTTACAGGAACTTACGGTTCTCAGCTGAGCATGTCCGGAAAATAAAGGCGTTATTTTCGAAAAGAAGAGTTTTATTCCATTTTTATCTGGGCTGAAATAATCACAATGTGTTGTTTTTCAAGTAATACTAATATATATACCATTATGTTGCAATGTAAACCTGATTGTATTTTTTTTACTTTCTTTTTCACTTTCACAGTTATGGTACAATGTTGCCTACGGGCAACAAACCCCAAAAACTTCCCAAAAAAAAAAAAAGATTTATAAAATTTCTTCAGATTATGTTTATTTAGTCTATTTTAAGACAAAAAAAAACACTCCAAACATTTTTTTCCTAACTGGCAGACTGGGATGTTGCTGTTTCTGTGAGCTGTGAATCAGCTCGTTGGTGTTCTGCTAGAAAAAGTCTGTTCTGCGTGTCTGTGTCTCTGTGTGTGTGCTTCACCGTAGGGGTGTGCCATATCGTACACTGTAAGTGTGGGACCCATAGTACTATTGGTCATGTTAATGAACAGTTAAAAGAGTACACCCCCCCATAGTGATGTTAATGTACTACTCTATTCTCTGAATTTAATTAATTTGTTCCTGATTTTATTTTTGTAATATTTAATTTAATTAACTCATGCTAGGGGTGGGCGATATGGCCCTAAAAGAATATCACGATATTTCAGGCTATTTTTGCGATAACGATATTCTTGACGATATTACGAAATACTTAAAAAGATATAGAAAATATGTTTTTTTTTAGTCTGTATAAATAAATGAATATCTAAAATGAAGTGTGAAGTGCAAATATCAACAGTTGCAAAATCCAGAAATAATTACTCTTGACTCTTGAGTATGAGCAAATAATAAAAATAACCATTTAGGGGTTTCGGGGGCATATTTTAATGACATTTTATAAAGGAGAATAAATATGTTTTATTTAAGGCATCTTATTTTGACAGTATTCTTGTAAGTTCTGTGGTGGATTCTGTTAACACACTGTGCTCTTATTTTGAAAGCTGCATGTGTTTAGCGACGGAGAGTAAGTAGCTTTTTGTGATTAAAACAACTTTAATTGTTAGCTAATGTTAGCTCGTGGCTAACGAAAGGCATAATGCAGCAGTGTGTTTGGAGGGCAGCTCGGTATATTCAGTTGTGTAAGTGTCAACCTTACGCCACTACATCAAGAAGTAGGAATGTTGCCAATATCATGATATGCATTTTTTTTTAACCATAAAAAAAATATACCGATATTATCGTGAACGATACGATATGGCACACCCCTAACTCATGCACTATGTCCTTTCACATTAGAAGCTAGTTTTGATCAGGTAAAGTTAGGGTGTCTATAAATGAAGTTTATAAAGGCACTGTGGGCAGCACAGGGGTCCATGAGAAGAGTCAAGAAGACCGTGCATGTGAGATGAAAAAGTAAACAGTGAGCAGCATCATGCTAATGTGCTTGTGTATACGTGCAGAGGAAACCGAATCCAAGTAAACTTTATTTTTGAACTTATGCACGCCTGGAAATCCCTTTTTGTGTCCAAGTGTGCAACATAAGACTTTGCTGTAAATTTGCAGTCAAATTCTAACAGTACCTTGCTGTATTATGATTGTACAGTATATTGCTGTGAACACAATGCATTGTGGGAGTTTTCATGATTGCTCAGGCATTCCAACGGTCAAAATTATATTTTTACAGGAACTTACGGTTTTCAGCTGAGCATGTCGGGAAAATAAAGGCGTTATTTTCGAAAAGAAGAAAAGTTTTATTCCATTTTTGTCTGGGCTGAAATAATCGCAGTGTGTTGTTTTTCAAGTAATACTAATATAGAGTTTTCATGGATTAGTTGCTATATAATTTAGAGTTAAACATTTAAACTTCACGCTTTTTTTTTTCTTCGTTTCGAGTGTGTTTGTCAGTAAACGAACCTGTATTTCTATAATACAGTAGAGGTACTGTAAATTTTACAGTAACTTAATGGCGAAACGGCTGCCAGTAATTTACTGTAATTTTACAGTAAAAAGTTCTACAGTGTATCGTTCACAATAATATTGGTATATTTTTTTTATGGTTAAAAAAAACGCTAAACACATGCAGCTTTCAAAATAAGAGCAAAGTGTGCTAAGAGAATCCACCACAGAATTTCCAAGAAGACTGTCAAAATAAGATGCCTTGGTAACACTTTATAATAAGGTCCTTAATAACCATTAATTAACAAGTAATAAGGCATTGTTCTCGCTTTAGATCCGGTAGTTGCAAAAAGCATAGTTAACTTATAGTTAACTTATAATAGATGAGCAATAAAGTATATTTTAATATCAATAAGCAAACAAAATAAGATTAATAAAGGCATGACAAAGACATAATGGGTGGGTCATGGGTGTTTGTAATGCCATTATTAACACTTATATAAGCTTATAAACACACAATAATGTTAATAAGCATCTTGTAAGGACTTACAAGGGCCTTATTACTTGTTAATTAATGGTTATTACAAGGACCTTAATATAAAGCGTTATCGATGCCTTAAATGAAACAAACAAGAACCTTTATTCTCCTTTGCAAAATGTCATTAAAAATGTCCCCGGAACCCCTAAATGGTTGTTTTTATTATTTGCTCATACTCAAGAGTTAAGAGTAAATTTTTTTGTATTTGGCAACTGTTGAGATTTGCACTTCAAACTACATGTTAGATTTTCAATTATTTATACAGACTTAAAAAAAATCATATTTTCATCTTTTTAAGTATTTCCTAATATCGTCAACAATATAGTTATCGCAAAAATAGCCTGCAATATCGTGATATTCTTTTAGGGCCATATCGCCCAGCCCTACTTCACCGTGCATTACATAAAAGGTGACTCAAAAAGTCCAGCAGAGACCATAATAGTTTTGGATCTTTTTATTAGTCTTACACTGTAACGAATTTCACTGTAAATAACAGTTAAATACTGGCAGCAGGGACGCCAGTATTTAACTGTTATTTTACAGTCCATAGTACTAAAATTTATTTTAACAGTATTTTGTATTACTATTGCCATTACTATTATTACTATATACTGTAATATACTACTATTATTATTATTATACCGGCCTTACCGGCCTTATTTATTATTATTATTATTATTATTACTATTATTATTATATATTATATATCATATTATTTTACTTAAAATTACTTTATTTATATTTTTCATTTTATTTTTATATTGTTTATTATCTATTATTACATATTATATTATATATATTATATTATATACTGTACTATTATTACTATTATATACCGTCTAGTCACTATAGCATTGTTGCCATCATATCACCAGTTTAATTATTACCATCATCTTGCCAACCATCCTACCAACTGATGTTCTTTTTTTAACTATCTATCTATCTATCTATCTATCTATCTATCTATCTATCTATCTATCTATCTATCTATCTATCTATCTATCTATCTATCTTACAGTATATGACCGTAGGGTAACGGTGGGTTTTGGGTTATTTTACAGGGCATTTATCGTAATTTATCAAACAGTATAATAAAGTTTAATGCTGTTAAATTACAGTTATCTATTGTTAATCGACCGATTTAACTGTTAATTTACATGTGAGGGATGAATATTTAACAGTATTTTACCATTATTTTAAAATACAGTAGGATTCTGTTGTATATACACTGTAAATACACAGCAATTTGTTGCAGTGTAGTTTTAATTTCATTGCGAAATTTTGTTTTCAAAATCAGTTAGTTTTTAGAGTGAGTTTTCTAGTTTGAGTTTAGTCTTTACTTTTTTGAAAATGCTTAGTTTTAGTTTAGTTTTTATTAGCTTTAGTGTTAGTTTTTTTTTGTAATGGGCTGTGTTTGGGTGTGAGATTCAAAGAGGTCATAATAAAATGTTGCCTTTATTTCCTTTGGCTTATCCATTTTATCCCCAATAAGGTTATTAACTCTTACAGTTCCTGGTGTTTTGAATTTTGGTTTGAGTGTAGACATCCCAGTCTCAATAAACATATTTACCATGTGTTCCTGCATGTTCACTAACAGAATCCTCTTTCTAATAGAAACGCTGGATTATGTATGAAAAAAGTTATAAAAGACGATACGAAGGACATTTTCACTATATTTTTTAGTTAGTTTTGTAACCACAAAATATAGTTTCAGTTAGTTACCATCTTGAGCCTCATTTGGGCTAACCATGATGACATCACTATGACATCACTTGGTTTATTTCCTCAGCTAAGGAGGTTATGTTTTTGTTTTTGTTTGTTTGTATTATTAAATACAGTTTCAATTAAATATCGTTTTTTTTAAAACTCTTGTTTTTATTAAAAAGTTTTTTCAATTATAGTTCTTGTTAAACCTTATTAAACCTTAATAAACCTTAATAAATCTTAATAACCTTGACAGAGACGTACGTAAATTCAACAACCTTTTATTTTTTCTCCATTTTCAACCTTTCACAATCAAAAAGAAAAGTGTTTTGTAACCATTTTGCATATCCACATGAAGTATAGCAATACATAATCACTTCTGGACAAGCCTTACTCAATTTTTTTTTCCATTTTCGGAAAGCCTTTCGGCTAACAACAAAGGTTATACAGTAACACAGAGTACAAATGGTAACTTGGGGCAAGGGGGCAGCATGGGTAAATACACAGCACAACCAGGAAGAGCATAGAGCAAAATGACACAACAGGATGACAGAAAAATACACATAATAATAGCCAAAATAATAACCGAATATAATAGAAAATATTAATAAAATAATAATAAAATAATGACAGCAGTATACAAGAGATAGAGACAACTTTACATTTATACATAGTGGCCAGAGGCAGGCACCAGGAAGTGAAACAGTTAAACTTGTACAGACTGAATGATCTACTGCAGCTACTGTAGCTAAAACAAGTCAGTGCGGAGGTGAGAGGGATCGTTAAGACATTGGCCAAAGTGGGGACGAGGGACAACACAATAAAGAGGCACCTTATGAAGAGAGAGCAGCTTTGCTGGTTTGCGACCGGAGAGCCATTTCGTTTATTAGACAGACAATATTTGTCTGGAAATGAAGATGTATTGATTTTTTCGTTGAGCGGCTGGCAGGCGAGGCTTGCCTTGTGCTTGTCAGGTTTTGCAAAACAGCAACGTGTGACTGCATAGCCTTGACTGATATGCGGATAACTGGCCTTGGCTGTTTTGACAGCTTTTGAGCGTCAGATCCCCTGAAGGAGGTCCCCGATCTGATCCATTAATCTAAAAAAAAAATTAAAAAAAAGTGTACCTTCCATTTTCTTTACAAGTTGTGGCTCATACTTTGAGTAAAAGAAAATTTTTGAGGCATTTTTTATAGACAAAGAGCGACTGTACAAGGTGTCTCAACAGGAACAAAACAGATCTCTTTTGAGTCTACGACTTCTGCATCCCACTGGTTTTATTTTTTTTGTTGTTTTTGCCACATTTTTCTTCTTAAAATATATATTCAATATATGCAAATTTTATATGTCACAGTAATATACAATCTAAGTGCTTCAGAAGTGAAGGGTACTTGTGTGAGCAGATGGTAAGAGGGTGGTGGACCCAATGTGTGTTCAGAGGGAGGAAGAATGGAACTCTTTGCCGAAAAACGGGAGACACTAAAGGGACAATGTGTAATCTTTGGTCAAAGGAATGTTTCCCATAATGCCACAGTAATTGCTGGCCAGCCACCAAGGCAGTTTACAACAATGAATAATTGAATAATGTTTGAATTTTCCCCAAGGGAAATATCCCAGACTCCAGCTCTGGAGAGTTTCATTCTGTCCCCTCAGTCAGTGATGTATTATTTTAATCGAAGAGATAGATGGGAGGTAGAAAGGGAAGAGGAACAGGTGACACAGTGAAACTTAGTGAAATCACATCCTAACTGCACCTCACGCAGATCCCCGCCTTCTTCTCTGTCTCGTAAGGTGGTGAGTCATAGTTCATTTGTCTGCAAAGACGACAAAGAGGCGATTTGTATTTGTCCTTATTCTCGCCTCTTATTGCGCCCACCTCTGCTGCTGTTGCTGCTGCTGGATCCCTTTTTCCCTCCCTCCTTTCTCGCCTCCGCCCTCTCACTCACTTGATTGACCTCTTCCGTGTACTCAGTGTCATTGTCCACCTCCTTGCTCTCCCTGCTGGCCTGGGTGCTGTGGAGGTTGCTTGGGAGAGCTAGGTAAGGGTGCTGAGGCAGAGTGGGGGAGGGGGACATGGAGGCGTTGAGGTTTCCCTCCATCGGCGCTCCTGCCGCCCCATTGGACAGAGCTCTGTATTTGAGGCGGAGCTTGTGGGGCAGGGCAGTGGTTCTGACCTCCGCATGTGGAGCCTCCACCTCCTTCTGATGGTAGCTGCTGATGTCTGAGGAGGACGAGGAGGGGGACTCGTCGTCCGTAGAGCCCTCCTTGTCAGAGCTACGAGGGTCCCCGTCGCTGGATGACGTGTCTTTAGCCGAGGAGTTCTCCTGGTAGAAACCTCCGGCCCGGGGGCCTCCCTCGTAGGTGAGCACCGGGGGCTCTTCGTCCAGTGTGTTGAGGTAGCCGTTGTGCTGTGGGAAGGACTTGCCCTCCTCAGTGTTGCGGATCAGGTCTGGAGCAAAGGGATTCTGGTGGCTTTCTGCATGCTGATGACTGCTCTCCTGACCCTGGTAGCTGTTGTGCTCGTGGTGGCTCTCGCGCTGATGTTGGCTGTTGAGATTGTACCTTTGCTCCAGCTCGTCTGTTGACTCAGCGTGACCGTTAGTGTATTCATACTGAGGCGAGTCCATGGTCTTTGTCCTCTCTAGTTTCTCAGCCACCTCTGTGATGGTTAAGTTGCAGTCTGAGAACTTGGAGGGGTGCTGGCCGTGCTGCAGCGCTCTGCTCTGCTGGGACTGCTGGGACTGCTGGTCCTCCGGCCTCTGGGTCTCCATGGGGTAACAACCGCTGCTGGATCGGTACAAGATGACGCTCCTCTGTGCAGATGTGGCCTGAGGAGCAGAACTGGACGCCTCCATGTGGCACTGCTGCTGTCGGTGGTGCTGGTAGTCCATGGTGCTTTCAGCCATTGGGGCGTTCTGCTGGTGAGGAGAAACCAGAGAGGTGTGGCTGCCGTTGTAAGCCCCACTTGGCATACCATTGGGCATCCCGTTGCTTTCCAGTCTGGCCATCTCCATACTTGACGGCTCCGTCTTTATGCTGTAGCCCATGGGTTCTGGGCTGTCCCTGGAGGAACCATCAGACATGTCGGAGACTGAGCCCCGGGGAGAGTACTGGTGGAGCGTGCTGTGGCGCTCGCCACGGCCCGAATGTTCAGTTTCAGATGAGTCTGAATTCAGCATCACCTGGGACGCACTGGAGTAGCCGCTGCTTGAGAGGTAGGCGTTACTTGGGGTGCCGTTGCCGCTTGCAGCACTACTAGCAGCTGCAGCAGCAGCAGCGGCAGCAGCACTGTTGGAGATCTGCTGACTTTTCTCCATGTAGGAGGCGGTGCTGATGAGGCCAAAGCGCAACTTGAGCTGAAGGAGCTCCGTCTTGATACGAACGTTCTCCTCATTCAGCGCCATGACCCGGTTCTCAAGCACCATGTCATTGAGCCGGCGCTTTTCCCTCGACCGCTTGGCAGCTTCATTATTCTTCCTCCGCTTTTCCCAGTAGGAAGCGTCTTTCTTCTCATCAGAAATAAACTCTCGCTTGCGACGGCAGCTCATGTTAGACTTGGAGCCTTTAGATTGGCGGCTGACCCGCGCTCCGCCTTCAGGAGTCGGGGATGGGAGGCACTCCCCACTGTAGGAGGAGAAGTTATCGACCTCCATTGCGTTTTTGTTGCCCGTGGACGGGAGATGTAGACTCAGACTTTCCATTTTTTCTCCGCTGGGGGCCAGAGTGGCAAAGGGCAAAGGGGAAAGGGCAAAAAAGTGTAAATCAGATCCTTCTGCTGTGTTATGAAGGAGTTTGACCTAAGTCGCAGGATCTGCAAAAACTTGTTGATGAGGTAATTGTGCTCCTTGAGGGGATCGCCTCATTTGTTATTTACTCTTCAAGATCAAAATGTTCAAGTGTCCATATAAGCCAAGAATATTAAAAAGAGGTGAAACTCCACGAAAACCTCAGACATTGAACTAGTGTTCTGAAAACGTGAAGAAAAAGAGTTTTTATTTTGAGCTGAGTGTCTTCCAGCTGTCTTGGCAAACAGATCAGAGCGGTCTCTGGAGTCTTGTTGGAGGTGATTTTGAGTTTATCAGGATCTTCCCTCGATCTTGAGCGGAGCTGTGATGCGTGTCAGGCTGCTGCCCTGCTGCTCTCACTCGCTTACAGGGGGATGTAGGTCAGTCCGTCTACTTCGGGGCTCCCTGAGGATCCGGCTTCAGTGCTGCTGTTTGCTGACCACTAACTGGGTTATGGAGACAGGGGGAGAGAGGGAGGGGGAGAAAGAGAGAGAAAGGGAACGTTAGATTAGCTGTAAAACCACTGCAGTTCATTGTGACACATATTTACATTTCAGTCAGATAAAATTAGACTTGTGAACTGTAGTGCAAAGCTTTAATGTGGTCCATTGAATGGCTTGAGATCAATACACAGTCTGTTAAACACAATACGAGAAATCTATGATACAATCCCAGAAGTTACGCAATGTTTGTCTTTTTTTATTTAATTTGACTTCACAGAGAAGAGGAAGGTAGACGCAAAGTCTGGGTAGCAGCACACACATAAGTATGCAGGCTGTGGCTCGGATTAAACACACAGTACAGTATGTGCTGCTGCTGTTACTGCAGCGCTCTTGCGTAAGACAGGGCGCTGTCATATTCACATAACAGGACAGAGGCTTGCTGACCCGGTGCCAGCTCTGCAGAGACGGACAGATAAAGGGCTGAGGGAGGCGGGGAAAGGACGGGGATTCGATGTATCATCACTCTGTGATATATCACAGTGCGGTATATGATTAAATAAATCATGTGCGGGTACACTTCCTGCTTTTGCTTGCACATCCTAAATCTTTGCAAAGATTTAAAGTAGTGCTTCAAAGTCACTGGGAATGCAGCAGCTGGAATGGCTTTATCGGAGTGGACACACGCCCGTGTTATGTGTGTATCTACGGGGGCGAAGGGGATCAATGTCTCAGTTTTTCTAGAAGCCGTCACACTGTCTGACATAACACAACACCCCAAGCAGCTGAACATCCTTATGCAGTGTCAACATCGTAGCTCAACAGGAAGCCTTGCCCTCCCAACCAGCCTCGCTTTGACAACAATGCTGAATGCGGCGGCGCAGACGGATGTTGACGGCAGCATTATGTAATAACTAGATCGGCTCTTGTTTGGGGCCGGATTCCTCTGGTTCTCTGGCTGCACGGCATTACACAGTTGATACGCAGTAATTAATAACACGTCACTACACTGAGCCCCGGAGTCCATTACAAACACGAAAACATCTTCTTATGACACACAGACACACACACACACACACACACACACACACAGACACACACACACACAAATGGAATGTAGTAATCTAGGTCACTGTGCCTGTGGGTAACAATGACTCCTCTAATGTTGATTTTCATTGGCAACAGTGGAATTAAACAGAGCACAAATGTGAACTTTTATCGCCACTTGGTTGCTTTTACAAACCAACTTTCCCCAGTTTCCACTATTAAGCACTCAAATATTGAAAAACTAGAATAATTAGAGCATAATTACAGTTTCAAGAACACCAAGATATCTAAAGGGATTTACCAGTCTCACCATAAGTTTAATAAAACAAGAAATACAAGTATGCAAAGAACGTTGTGGTACAGCAGTATTTGCATAATGAGAGTTTAAGTGTCACAGCTGCTCGTGCTGTTTTATTTGGAGCGGTCTACGCTAAAACTTAGAAACTCTTGCTTCTCAAAAGACAAGTTGCAGAGGAATTTAGAAGTATTTAGAAGCTACAATATTTGCTTCATGTTCTTTCTTTATAGTGGTGTATGGAACCAGACTTGGCGCAAGCGAAAAGCAGACACGAACAAAGAGACTTCAACTTTTCCCATGATCTAAACTGTGATCTAAGAGGGCAGAAAAAAAACACTCACGTCCCATAGAGAGTAGAACAAAAGTGCTCCAGTTGAACAAAGCTGAGTCACATTGACCTTGTTTCACTGCGCTGCAGTGTATTGTTCCTGAATTACAAACCACTTACTCCTCACCTCTGAGTTAATGCCACAAAACTAATCTGATGTGTGTCCTCTCCAGACTGGTTACAGCACTTCTCTGCTTCCCCCAGTGTCAATGACCCTGTTACATAATCCCACATTAAAAAAAAAATCCACACTGAGACCTTGAAACAGCTTGACTACTGCTCTGAATAATTAACCATTTATTTACCCGTGTCTGCTGTGTTGTAACTCAGGGGCTTAGCCTAGATACGCTGCAGGCTATTCTTCAAATTGAATTTCCCCTTCGGAGCCAAAACATGGATTTTACCGTCTCTCGCTTGTCTCGTTCTCTCAAAGAACTGGAAAAAGCTACACGGAGCAAGCAGAAAGGGATTTGGACACAACCACCAACAGATGTGGAAAAAAGTAGGGTCAGCCCCTCCCTCGCTCCACAACCCTGAATAATTTTCATAAAGACTTACAGGGGAGGAGGAGGGGGGGGGGGCGTGTAACAAAGGCGGGCGGGAAGGAAGCACGCATACGTCTGCGCTGTCCCACTGACCTAGAAACGACGCTAAGCAGTAAACACTCCTCCTGTCTTTGACGGTGCGCCATAAAATAGGTCAGTAGGACTGCAAGGGAGGGAGGCCAGGAGAGGGAAAGAGAGTATTAGAGTGCACTCTATAAATAGAGCGACAGAAAGAGGTGAGGGAGGGAGGAAGCAGAAGAGGCATGGGGTGACAGGGGTGTTCAGTTGGTGGAAATGAGAGGAATTTTACAGAATCTGCAGCAGGAAGAATAAATGATTCAAACTTGAATACGTCATCTGCCTAAAAATGTTCTAATGAAAGCCCCAGTGATCTTCCTCACGCAACAATAAATCCTGCTCGCTACAGAGAACCCAACGACGGCAGTATAATATGCACCAATAGCAGATGAAAAACGATAGTGAGCGAGATAGAGAGACGGCATTGACGTCAGAGCACACACCCATCTCTGCAGCCAACTCACACATAACAGGCTCTCTCTCAGGACTGCATGGGGAGGGGCTGCTGTTGTTGCTCGTAACGTACGTGCTCTGAATTTCTCTTGTTGCGGAGCAAAGCTTGTGTAACACATGCATATTACATCGCAGCAGAAGCTACAGGTTACTGAGTGTGAATGCCCCTGCAGTCTCCCCTTTCTCTGTCCTCTGTCTGTGCACGCTGCGCTCTGAACACAAGCCAAGATCTTAAGCTAGAAAATCAAGAGATACTGGACGTGTTGCATTGTGCATTTGGCCCTTTGTGCAGGTTATTTTCCCAGTAAAGGGAGAACTGACTGCAGCTGCTGTAGGCTGTTTTCAGTGTTTTTACCTGTGGAAAACACACGTCTGAACTCTGAAGTATAGTTCCCAGGCACTTGCCGCTCAGGGAAGGAATGTTTCACCTCTGACCTCCTCTGAGGCAAGTGTGAGTAAAACGCATGGCATCCTCTTCCCCTCCTCCATCTTTTAAGTGATCCAACACCACACACGGAGGGGCCCCGGCTTAGAGCCTGCCTCCATTTTGCCACACAGCTTTGTGTCAAGAAACAAAACTAGGAGACAGCAATCCAGACATTCTAGGTCAGTAAGTGAACCTATTGCTGAGTGCCATTTGACACTTCCTGTAAGTTATAAAAACACTTCTGCCTGTATGAATGATAAGTGACTAGAGGGCTAAATGCAAATTATTGAGATAAGGTGACACATTTGTGGAGAGTGAATCAAATCAAATTTGTTACCCAATAAACAAGTATGACCTTGTTATGAAATTCACAAATTTGCACGTGGTCAGTTTGTTACATGTGACCTATATGTTAAATCTTGTTTTAAAAATGAGCAAACGTGATGATTAATAGACACTAAACTGGAACAAATAGCTGTAGTTACTGGAGTTTGTAATTCCATAACTTGCCCTGAACACCTCATGTGTGTCCTCACCCAGATACAGGTCTGACCTATATTCAGAGAGCTGGCTGGGACGGAGCAATGCAGACGACTCTGAATCCAGACCAGCTGGCAGCAGGCGGACTAAGAGCTCACCAGAACTCCTGCTTTAGCCAGACAGGGGTTTCCATGCATTGCATCACATCCTGGATGTTAACTTGTAATTCTAATTTCACAACAAAGTCGCACAAAGGCCTCACCAGGTCCTTAAGTGGCAAGTTCTGTTGCCTACCAAACAAAACAAAAACCTTACTTCTGCTTTTTTTTATGTTCCCCCCTTTATGTTTTCTCTTCTGAGAAGACTCAGAAAGTTAAAAATAACTCACAGACATCGAGCAGCTGGCTTACGTCACTGATAAAAGCATTTCTAAATGTGCTTCAGAAATAAAGATTTGGTGTTAATCTGGGTCTGAATGATGGGAAGAAAGAACAGGGTGTTAACGGGAATCAATTACAGGCCTCTGTGTCCCGGGAGAGAGCTGCTGTTTATGGCTTCTCCCTGCTGTGTGCTGGTTATGTCATACCCTCCAACTCCCTCAAAGCAAAGCTCTGTGCTTTACTTAACACACCTCGTGAAAAAAGAGAAGCACCCAGTGACTCACTTTGAATGAAAATCAGACATTTTGTGATCTCTTTCCCCTTTGAACATTTATAAATGTATTTGTAATGTAACCTAGAAACAGAATCACAATTTCTGCACATCTGGAGAATAGAAGGTTATAAAGAAATATATTTTTAAAGGCAGATTTACTGTTGCATTTTTTTTACTGTTTTATCTCTGAAATACTCCCATATGTAATATTAACAAATGCTTTGTGTTACAAAAACATTATGTTGGACATTTTATGCATCTAATCTCTATTTAGATGTTCTATAACCTCCATGCTGACACCATTTCACATTTATTGGGAATGTGGCATTGAATGAATTAGTAACCTAAAAAAAGATTTAGATTTTTTTTTTTTTTTAAATCCAGTCTGCCTCAGCTGGACAGCCAAAAAAAAAAAAAACAGGAATTAGTATGTAAGCGACTAAAGTGATCCAGTGACCTACATATGAACATACAAACAGCAGCATGCCACGTGCAGGAGCTAATATAGCTCCCTGTGTGTCTGCGTTAACCAGACAACACAGCAGCTGCCCCCATTCCCTGGAAAACACCACCATGCGGGGAATAACCTCGTCTTGACATTGAGCACACAACGTGGGATATGGCCAACCACGTTTTTCCAGCCATTCTATACGTTTCATGTCAATAACAAAGCGAGAAAACGCAACAAAGTAGCACATTAACATGGCGAGTGGCGTTTTTTACGCAACGCGTAAAAGCAGCCGCAAATGTCTCAAAGTCACGGGCGCGCGGGTCTGCCGGGATAGCCACGAGAGAGAGTCGCCATGTGAACAATAACCGGCCATAAGCATCATGTCTGCATCATCACACACCGCTAAAACACACACAAATGATGGCTAGATATATAAAACACACACACAGAGATACAAGTAGACAAAGACAAAAAGCTTCCGCTCAGACAAAACATACCTTTATGTGCTGGATGAGGAGGAGAGAAAAAAAAGATTCAGGCTTCCCCGACACAAAAGCTGTCTCGCTCCCGTTTCCTCCTTTAGAAGAAATCTCCGGAAAAATGACGAAAAGTTTTTCTCCAGCCTCTCCTGTCGGTGCTCGGGTCAGTAGTGGTTGAGTCAGTGGGTCGGGTGGATGCTGTTTCCGTCTCCTGGCTCGGGCTGCCTGTGTGTTGTGTGCTGCTGGACACTTTGCTCCAGTTTCTCCGGCTCCCTTTCTAGAAATATGTGTTAGTAGGTCAGCGGTTGCGTAACAGCTCTTAGGCTGCCTCGTCACGTTTTTGTCCTCTATCTCTCCGCGCTACAGTCTCTCTCTCTCTCTCTCTCTGTTTCTCTCTTCTCTGCTTCTCTCTATCTCTAGCTTCATCTCCCCTCCGCGATGTAATCTCTTTTTTCACAGCAGTGGTGGTGAAGTTTATAACATGGCCATGGATGCGTTTTACACAGAGCCCATGTTAGTGACTGAGAGCTCCAATAATAGCAAGAAACGGCATGTTCCTCTGCAAGTACACTCACTGTTACGTGTCCTCTCACAAGACGTTATAAAATGGATTTTTCACCCTGCAGATACTTTGTAGTTATTGAAGCAAAGATAATTCTAAGACTACTAATAATAATCATGCAAATTATATAATTAATCATCATTCATATAATTATTCTACTTCTTTTTGGTTTGATTTTCAGGAAAAACCTCTCACAAGACGTTATAAAATGGATTTTTTTTTACCCCTGCAGATACTTTGTAGTTATTGAAGCAAAGATAATTCTAAGACTACTAATAATAATAATGCAAATTATATAAATAAAATCATCATTCATATGATTATTCTACTTCTTTTTGGTTTGATTTTCAGGAAAAACCTCTCACAAGACGTTATAAAATGGATTTTTTTACCCCTGCAGATACTTTGTAGTTATTGAAGCAAAGATAATTCTAAGACTACTAATAATAATGCAAATTATATAAATAAAATCATCATTCATATAATTATTCTACTTCTTTTTGGTTTTATTTTCAGGAAAAACCTCTCACAAGACGTTATAAAATGGATTTTTTTACCCCTGCAGATACTTTGTAGTTATTGAAGCAAAGATAATTCTAAGACTACTACTAATAATCATGCAAATTATATAAATAAAATCATCATTCATATAATTATTCTACTTCTTTTTGGTTTTATTTTCAGGAAAAACCTCTCACAAGACGTTATAAAATGGATTTTTCCCCCCGTAGATACTTTGTAGTTATTGAAGCAAAGATAATTCTAAGACTACTACTAATAATAATGCAAATTATATAAATAAAATCATCATTCATATGATTATTCTACTTCTTTTTGGTTTTATTTTCAGGAAAAACCTTTCAAAACATGTATAAAGAGACTTTATTATACTAATAAAGACTGCAATATTACTTGTTTTTTAACAATTTTAATTTCTTGGAAGATAAAACTTGCATATGATTTCCATTAAAAGATATGGCTTAAAAGAGCATCCTCTTTTTATATTTTTAAAGATACCGATTGTAGGAAACTATTCAAAGTTAAAAACTAAAAAGATATAAATTGGCATAAACTATTTATTTTATTTAGACATTTGGAATTGGATTTTCTTTCTTTCTTTCTTTCTTTTTTTTTTTTACAATAAAACTGGAACATACAGTATATACTCCTTATTTAATGGATGCATTGGAATTTCTAAATAAATAAAAAAATTGGGCATGAACACACTGTCAGAACTTGAATGATCTTTAAAATGTTTTATTATACAAAACAAAACATATTAGCCTATTACTCTGTAACTGCCTCTGTTTTTGAAGTGAAGGGCAGCACAAATTCAAATCTGCATGCTTAATTTTACATGCAAACTTATTCTTATTCTTGCATAACCAGCAGTGTGAGTTGGCTAATTAACACAACATATGTAACTAATGATATAATGAGTGTAAAAAGTTATGAGGCTTCTTGTTCTTCCCTCATAAGATGAGAACATGTAAGAATATGTGTCAGGCCACTGTGACAGTCTGCCGGAGGACAGGATGTAGGTCATGGGAAGACTGCAGAGACATGCAGTGTGTGAGTGGTTATAAATGTCCTCACCAAACCACTATATATAGAGTCAAAGAGAGAGATTATAAGGCATGTTTTATATTAGATGCACTGTGAAGAATTTTTTTTTCAAGTCACTGTTCAGTGAAGTTTCTCACCCATATAGGGGGCAGGGCTGGGTGGTAATAGATTACATGTAACAGAATGCAATAATATGCAAATCCTTTGTGACCTACATTGAATACAGTACTAAGACTTGCAACTTACAAGTTAAGTCTTTGCCCTCAAATACTAAGTCCCAAACTTTGAGTTTCAAGTCCTAAACCAAATAAAACACAATTTTAACATAGTAATTATATAATACATATTACACTTTTCATGGGATATAACACAGCTTGGGGGTTAAAAGTCAAAAGGCCCAAGTCCAAGTGAAGTAAAATGAATTAATAAGAACAAAATAAAAAGCCATGTTACCATTTTTTTCACTAAAAGGGCACCATGGAGGCACTTTATCACGTCATTTGATGCCCTTTATTTTTATTGATGTACATCACAGTGTCCCAACTTTTTTTTTTTTAAATTGGGGTTGTTGAATAGTCACTGATTGGCAGGTTACAAAGTAAGTCTTTGCACTCAAATACTAAGTCCTAAACTTTCAGTTTCAAGCCCTAAACCAAATAAAACACAATTTTAACATAGTAATTATATAATACATAATACATATTACACTTTCCATGGGATATAACACAGCTTGGGGGTTAAAAATCAAAAGGCCCAAGTCCAAGTGAAGTAAAATGAATTAATAAGAACTTAATAAAAAGCCATGTTACCATTTTTTTCATCAAAAGGGCACCATGGAGGCACTTTTTCACTTCATTTGATGCCCTTTATTTTTATTGATGTACATCACAATGTCCCAACTTTTTTTTTTGAATTGGGGTTGTTGAATAGTCACTGATTGGCAGGTTACAAAGTTAGTCTTTGCACTCAAATACTAAGTCCTAAACTTTCAGTTTCAAGTCCCAAATGTAACACAATTTTAACATAATAAATATAAAATACATTTACAAAAATCATGAATGCTTTTAAAATATGTATTTAATTGATAAGACAAGTTTATTAAAACAAGTGTGACTGAACCTTAATCATAGAAAAGTAGTACTGACATTACACTTGTCATGGCATAAAGCACATCTAGGGGGTTAAAAGTCAAAAAGGCCCAAGTCCAAGTGAAGTCTAAAGTCACTGGTGGAGTCAGGATGTTTAAGAGGCAGGGCCGAAAATAATAAAAAGGGCTCCTGTTGTATAAATCGGGCTACGAGGAGGGCACTTTACCATGTTTTGTTGACTGAAAGGGCACCCTGGAGGCACTTCATCATGTTTCATCTACCACAGGGGCGTCCAAGAGGGCACTTAGCTGCTGTTTAACACCAAGTTAACACCATTAACGTCAAGTTGCAAGTCATTTTTGAGTCTAGAGTCATCAATTGTGTGCGACAAGTCTGACTCAGGTCCAAGTCATGTAACTGGAGTCCACACTCCTGGCAAATCTTTTCAGATATTTAAATAAATAAATAAAAAGAATATTTGAGGAGCTACTTTTTTCTGGTTGTGTCCATTTTTTTGGTAACTGTAAAATATTTTCAATGTTGATTTTCCTGTAATCCATCTAATCTTATGCCATCACACTTTATAATATATAACAGCTAAAAGTCTTTACAGTCATAACATACAGTCGCTATGAACTTTATGTGTTTTTTATGCATACAGTTCACTGCACCTTCTTTGTTTCATGGCAGCTTATATTTTTATACTGTATATTTATATTTTATATTCTGCACTACAATCAATACTCCTTCTTTAGACATTTTTATTTTTATTGCATTTTATTGCTTGAATATGCCTAGGTTATCTATCTATCTATCTATCTATCTATCTATCTATCTATCTATCTATCTATCTATCTATCTATCTATCTATCTATCTATCTATCTATCTATCTATCTATCCATCTGATCAGATCAGAACATGTTAACAGAGTTGTGTTTGCAGTTGTAGATAACAGGGTTTAACCCTTTGTTCACATTGTGCTATTATTCTCAGAACATTGGCTGTGATTTTTTAAATGTTAGTAGCATGAATTCCAGATTAATCAAGTTTTCTAAGCATAATTAACAATAGAAATATCAAATAAAGTATGTCATCTATTTTGTGTTAACCAGTTGTTTTCTCAAATTTTTTGAGTAAGAGTAAAAATCCCCTTAAAAATATATTTTTAAACTGAAATCACCACTTCTATGACTAATTAAATTGAGATTAACAGGGGGGAAAATATACCTTTTTTATTTTTATATCATTGTTATCTTACCACAAATAAACATGATTCATAATGGCACTATTTTTTTTTATCTTTCACCCTTTCCTCTTTTGGTCTTTTGGTCTATTTTACTGGAAATGGACGTGTATTATCTGCTTATGAGCTTTTCTATTATCCCATAAAGCCTGTTGTTCTCATCACCACTATATTTCATGAGCAGTTACGTCAGCCCTGTTTGCTATCAGACACACATTCTCTCTCACATCCCTTCCCCCTGCTTTGTCTCAAACCACACACACGTGCACCCATTCACCGCACAGACACACACACACACACACACACCACCACCACCACCACCACCATTAAACCATGTTGGGGAAATGGTGGTCTTGAACTTGTCTAGCCCCTCCCCCCACCAGTCCTCTGTTATAACCACCAACCCCCAACATACTCCTCCATCTCTTCAGCTGCCTCTGTGTGCAGGCATTCCCTTGGCAACTGTGGTGTGGTGGTGCCTGCCTAGCAACCAGAAGGCTCTCACTCCGTCTATACGGCTCGTGGCGTGGGGGGTTTGCAGACTGGGCTGGCTGAAGATTGATTGCAGACAAAAGATTTCATGTGTACCTCGTGTAGCTGTCATTAAGGCCAAAAAAAAACCTGTTCACCTGTTTACACTCACATGTCAGCATTAAATTAATCTGTATAGGTCATGAAAAAGTCATTTTCAAGCTCCAGCCTTCTTTCTTGCATTGTGTATTTAATTAAAGATGGGTCATTTGAAGGTGGGAGTGTTCTTGGTGCTTCCAACTAAGAGTGACACTCTTTGCTTGTTCTGCTGGTGCAGCATGTGATACAAGCACGACGGAGGGAACGACCTTTGTAGTAACACAGCTGTGAATGAATGCATGCATGAATGAATGAATGAATAAGTCAGGTGTTCATGCTGATAAATGCACTTGGCGCCACCTGGTGGTAATAAATAAAGACTGAATGCTCATAAAAAGTGGACATTTTCAAGGGTGTGTGGCTGTAATATACACTGAAAAAAAATTGGAGTGACATTTACTTTAAAAAAGCTAGGCAAGTTTTTCCACACAGAAAGTGTTTGTAATCTTTACTCAGGCTGTTTCTAAGTCATATTTATTTAATAGAACCACTTTAAGTAAAGTAAATTTCAAGTAAATTGCAGATTCACTGATGTCCCTCAATTACATTTTACTTGAAAATATCAACTAGTAAAGCCAATGAACTGGTTTAGTGAATAATACTTGGAACGAATGATTCAATTTACATACAAAACTGAGGACACATAATAACAAACAATCACTAAGTAATGCACGACATGAATAACTGCTATTTTAAAGAAAAAGCCCTGAATTCGTATTTCTTTGTAGAATTTATATAGATGATTGAAATAATAATTACAGGGCCAAAAAATCTTTTTTTTCAGTGTAGAAAATTGTCATTCAGCCAAGTTAATCATAATTTTAAGACCAAGATTAATAATTCAGTGTATGTATTGCAGCTTTCTGGCCCCTTAATGATGTCAGAATGTATTTCACAGCAGTTCTCCTGATGCCCGTCTGTAGATTTGTACTCTTTCCAGGTGTTAATGTATTCTGAACCTGTATCCTTCACACCCATATGGGCCAATCAGTCTCCACCGCAGCTGCTTCACTGCTAAAAATAGCCTTCATACTGCTGACGTGATAGATGACTCATGCAGAGTCTCACTCCTCTCCCTGCATCCGTACACCACTCCTGTCTCCCTGGCACCATCCGACACCCCACTGCACACCCTCATTTTAGCAACCTGAGTTCAGACGCCCTGCAGGCTTCTAGTTTTAATAAAGCACTTATTAAAGAAAGTAAAGGCCATGCATGAAATTCAAATGATGTGAGTTCAGTTCATATTCTTGCGCAGTGCACCTCTCCACTCTAGTGCCACACCTCCCTCTGCCCCAGCTGGTGGAGGGTTTTTTTTTTCTACCCCAGCATCCCCTAGCCTGTGATGTAATTCAAAGTGCAGTTCAACAAAAGCAAAAAACTCCCTTACATAACATAATTTTATGGCTGTCTCTTTTAACCCATAAGAACCCAGACCCAGTAATCCTTAACCCATTGAAGCCTGGAAAGCGGATACGTCGTTTTGTAGTATTTCTATAAGCTCTCAAATACTTTTTGAATTTCATTTCTATCTGCTACAGAGGCTGAAAAATCTATTATTTAGTAGGAAGCGTTGACAATTCTGTTGAATTTCCAGAAAAACTTCAGGTTTTAGGGGCTTATTTTAAAATCACCCAGAGGTTTTACAGGCAGTTTTAGGCGTCAATGGGTTAAAGGCAAATTATGGGGGATTTACTACAGACCAAGTGGACCACATAGAACACATTTATGATGTTTTAAAAAAAAAATACTACCCCTAAATGTCAAAGATGAGAAGATCTGTAATGTGACATATATACGATACATTGAGTGGTATTTATGTTTCTGATATTTCTTATTTTAAATTTAAAAAAAGACACATTTTCTGCTTCCAGAAAAACAAATTTGCCCCTTTCTTTGCATCTCCACAACACAAATCAAAATTGTGACATTAATAGTGCTGTTAAACAACAGATTATTTTTCATATTTGCTTTTAACAAAATAAGAATAAATCCATAATAAATAAAAACAAATAACCTTGTGCCTTTTTGTTTGCATCTCCATAACATATATCAAAATTGTGACTTCAATGTGTTGAGGAAATATAGTGAGAATAAGTTAAATGCAATACAGGACACCCTGTTAACGGATTGGAATTATTAAATGGTTTTAAACTTAGCCATTTAATGAGTTAAGGTGAAGCATAAAGCTGAATATGGGAGATTCTAGAAGATTTAAAGTGTTTGTTACATGGGTGTCACCATAGGTTCTTATGGGTTAAAATATGTGTGGCCTTAGAAAATGTAGCCCTAAATGTGGCCTTAGAACAAATAGAAAATGTAATGTATCTAAGTTTTTGACAATGATTTAATTACTGCCACTGTCACACTCATTTAAATGAATTTTGCATCATTATTACACAATATTACAGTCAAGAAAATCTGCCATGAAAAAGATTTATCAGTTGTTTATATAAAATATACTTTTATTTCCAAGTACAGTTCATTTTGATTATAATCCTGAAGAACAATGAACTATACACTTGCTGTCACAACATAAATCAGACACAGTAAACAATATGAAGATCACAATAACAAGTACACTCAAAAAAAAGGTGTCATTTTTCTTGTTCTTTGGAACAGCACATGATGTTATTTTACAGTATCAGTGTTGACAAAAAGCCTGTTTTAAAACCTATATATGGTTATCTATCTTCCTAACTTAAATCTGTGCAATCTGATCTCATGTTATGTCATGTTTTCATTCATTTCCACTTGTTTCCTGTCATGTTATTAACCGGGTCATGTGATTGGCCGATAAGCCACATCTGTTGAGGACTTCCAGTGGTTGAAACATTTAGAGAATTTATAATATTCCCTCCCAAGTTGATATTTTTCTCATATTTTGGAGTGCCAGGATTGCCTTCCTGTTTATCATATTTTTTCCCTGGCACATTTTTGATCTACGGTTTAGTATGGAGAGCAACCAGCCATCTCTTTTTCTCTCTACAGACTGTGTGTTGTCCCATAGAAGACAAAAATTGCAATTCAACAATCTGAGTCAAGTGAGCATACAAATTATAACCATGTGCTTTGTTTTGAATGTACAGTGTTTCTGACAAACCTGTTCATTCTAGTGTTCAGAAATGTACAACATCCTTCAAATCTAAATTAAATTATGCAATGTTTTAAAAGTTAAATGTTCTAGTGTTCTCTGGCAGTGATGTGCTGCATCACAGAACAAACAGGCTCCTTTATAGCGTACCTTTTCCAGTGAAACAGTAGTGTTGTAAATACGTCTTCAGAGGTAACTGTTAACATGAGGACATGCTGTATATGAAGAGTTTGTGTAAAGATGTAGTGTAAAGTATGTCCATTAACTTTAGTCCTTGTGCTCAGGCTTTAAAAGTATAACATGTAACATTTCTGCATTAAATTGTCTAAAAACAACGCAACCTTTCTGGTGTATTTTTGTTGAGTTGTGTACTCACATTATCCAAAATGTTTCCAACAATGTTTAATCAATGACAGGTCTGTCTGTCACCTCTGAATCAGCTGGTAGCTGTCTGCCAAAAAATGGCCATAAATGGACTTTTATCTAGTTTCAAGCCACATTTTATGTTTTTAACAATAGATTTAAACCAGACGTAGGATCTGAAGTTGAGCAAATGTTAGTGGCAGCTCAGCTCCAGCCCCTGTGCTGAACAGCATCAGAGAAACAAAGTATTTTAACTTTAAACTGCTTCATTCAGTGATTTCACCAGTTTAAATCACAGGGACTGTTTGTTTTGGAGAGTAGGAGACCTCTGCGGTTAATTTGGCTCCCGGTAAAAAAACAGTCTGGACCTAAAGTGATTAGAGAAACAAGGTGAGCAAACACTGATTGTTAATGATAAACTTTAAATCACCTTGTCAGTTTGTTTTGGAGAGTTGAAGACCTCTGCAGATAACTGAATGAACAATGAACACTGAAGGAATTCTAACTGAAGGACTGCCTACAAATAGGGCAACGCTCCGTCTTTTCTTATTGTTTTGATGGAACATTTAAGCGATCTTGGAGTGCAGCTGCTGAGAGAAGAGCCTCTTGAGCTGAGCCACTTCCTGAGACAAACAGCTGATCTGAGACCTGAGACTGCCGTCCTCTGT
Organism: Centropristis striata; assembly: GCF_030273125.1. NCBI lineage: Eukaryota > Metazoa > Chordata > Actinopteri > Perciformes > Serranidae > Centropristis > Centropristis striata. The sequence goes on along the minus strand of NC_081517.1, from coordinate 4,495,300 downwards.
CGAACACTTGGTGTCCCTGGAGTTCTGCAGAGACGAGGAGTTATAATGTCCAGAGGACGGACCCTGATAATGCTGCCCGAGCCCACCAGAGGCCTCCTCCCTGGGCCAAGGAGCCTGACTCTGACTGTCCCACCCCGCCTGCTGCTGCTGGTTCCTCACCTGGCTGTTTGGCCACACTGTGGCGACCGGCGGTCCACTGGGTCTGGTGTCACACACTGGAGACATCTGCCCTCCATCCAGGCAACCAGTGGGCCCTTTGAAGCGGAGTTTGTGCGGAAGGCTCCTCAAACTTTCAGGTGAGTCTTGTCTGTTTCCATAGTGGCTCTCGTTGACTTCCAGGGGACAGATGTGAGGCTCGTAGCCCTGCTGCTCCTCCACCAGCTCCCTCGGAGAACGCCCAACACGCTCACCCAGCGCGTCATCAAAGAACACAGGGCTGCCCATGTTTGAGTTACATGAGGTGGAGACACCGGACTCTTCGGACACACTGTGGCTGGGCAGGGGCCCGGGTCCCCTCGGTGCGTAGAGGTGTTGGACGTGGTGGGTGCTGGGTGGGGTGTTGGGGTATGAGGACCCATCAGACTGGTAGCGGTGTGCTGTGATGGGTGCTGGGTGAGCACAGAGGGGTGCAGAAAGCGGCAGGATGGAAACATCAGATGGGTCTTTGACTAAACCGAAGCGGAACTTGAGGGCCAACAGCTCGGCCCTCAGACGGGCGTTCTCCTCCAGCAGGCCCAGGACCCGCCGCTCCAGCACCATGTCGTTGGCTCGCCGCTTCTCTCTGGACCGCTTGGCCGCCTCGTTGTTCTTCTTCCTCTTGTCCCAGTAGCCGTCGTCCTTCCTCTCGTCGGGGATGAACTCTCGTTTGCGGCGGGAAGCGTTGCCGTTGTCTTCGTCGCAGCTGCTGCCACCGGCTATCGACTCCGCCTTGGCGAGGCTCTCTTTGTGTTTGAGGGCATAGGTGTGAGTCAGGAGGGTCCGGGCCAGCTGGCTGGTGGAGGTCAGGATGGAAACCGCCTCGTCTGTGAAGGACACGGCCCGGCCCTGAGGCCTGGACTCAGGCCGCTCCACATCCAGCAGTGAGGGCACCGACGGGTCCTGGATGATGCCTCCCACAGTCTGACCCGTCATGTTCAAACACTGATCTGAGACTGAGGCTGAAGGTTGTTGGTTCAGGGTGAAGCGTGCTGTAATGGCTCCACCTGGTGGTGAAAAATACAAACACATGTGTTGAACTGAACGTTTGTGTACAAGGTTGCAAAACAGCTAATCGACATCTTAGTGCTGCCAGTAAAGTTTTTAACAGCAGAAAAGACTTGAGAAGATTTTTTTGAAGAAAAAAAAAACCCTTCTCCTATGAAATAAATACATACAGGCATTATAGTGGGATTAAAAAAAGAATATAGAACCAAAACAAAAGTCTTATTTGATGCAAAATGCATTACTTTTAGTAGTTGTATCCACTATTTAAAAGTAGCATTTTAAATATCATATTTTAGCGCTTAAATGACTTTAAAGCAGTTCATAGAGAGAGAAAAATAATATTTCAATATTTTATTATTTTTCATCTATTTATTTCTAAATATATAACTGTTAAGTTCTACATGAAAGTAGTCCACATCCAATATTAAATGCCCATGATATTCCTTCCGATATGAGATAATAAAGTAAAGAAAACATTCAGAAACTTTATAACACACTCACTCGCTTCATTATAAAAACAATAAATCCGGGAAACATGAAAGAGATGTTACTCACAAATCAAACAGCTGCTGAAAGCTTTGATGGAAACCTGTTCAGTCAGAGCGAGGAGGAGACATGTGGAGCTTCACAGGTTGTCTGGATGTTTCTGCTCCTCAAAAGCTCCGCATCTCTGTCGTTTCTTCCCCCGCTCACTCATCGGTTCAGTCGGGGTCGGATCCTCACCCCGGGTGACCCCTCCAACACTCCTCCTCCTCCTCCTCCTCCTCCTCCACCCAACGCGCAGTAACTGAGTCAAACCAGCTGAGACACGCAGGATAAACAACAACAAACCGAAAACACTCTTGGCTGGTTGTTTAAATCGTATTTGATGGCGTTAATGGAGTCCATCTATTTATTGAAAATACACATGTTTTATTTACAGTAATAACTTTATTTATATATGATATGCAGACAAGCTGAGAAAGCCAGTTGAAAGTGCAATCATAGGAGCTTTCACATTGGGACATTTATGTTTCTAGACCATTATTAAAATGCTCTTTCTACAATGAAAACTATTACTATTTTTAATTTACATGCAAATAGACTGTTTTGTAGTTTTATTATTTATTATTTTTTTCTGCTGTTTTTGTGTTTATAAATGGTAAAAAAATGTTTTTAAAAAGGTACATTTCCATAGCCACCTGTGTCTTTTGTTTGTATTTTCGGTTGCTATTATTATTATATATTATATCGGTTGCTGGCAGCTTTTTACTTTGTTAATTATAATAAAATGAAAATCTGACTGATTTTCAAGTTTGTGTGTAGAAAAAGGAGCCATGCATGTGATGTAAGGACAGACTGAAAGATGCTAAACAGAGACAGAAATTAATGCATAGGAAGTTGACAAATTTGAACCATAATCTCCTGGACTTCAGAGGTTTAATGCAAGCATGTCGGAGGATGTCAAGAAGAAAACTAGAAGTGCTGTGAGCTAACCCAAAATGAAGGCTACTCAAAATTTAACAAGAAGCCCAATAGAGGACATCAGAGTAAAATCTGTGACTGACAGAAAACACTGTTCTGCTGTCACAGCAGCACTTTTACCTGTCAGGAAAATCAGGTGACACTTTAGTGCCATAATCAACCAATCACAGCCTCAACAATGAAAGGAATTAATTAGCCTTAAGTGGCCTGTGCTATTTCAATTCAGCCAACTAATTGTAAGGTCCATGCCAATTAAAATAAATGAGTTCATAATTATAAGGTGAAAGAAATAAACAGATTATTGTATCATGGGGCTAGTGTGGGGGACAGTTGATTCAGGGACACAACATATTTTTTTTACAAATTTTAAGCATTAAAAATGTAATAATAACTAAAAAATAACATTTGTTTAACAATATTGTAAATACTGCTATAAAACAAAAATTTTTTTTTACTATTACATATATTTGTTACTTAAGTTGAAATAATAATAATAGTAATAATAATAATAATAATAATAATAATATTACTAATAATATTACTAATAATCAAATATGATTGGGGACATGGCAGTATAGCCCACTTCGTTAAAATTGGGGAACTTATTTTAAGTTAAATTAATGCTGTGTATATCACATTGTGTTCTATGGTAGTAGAGGGTTAACAATGTAAGATAAGCTTTTTAAAAGTAGTATTAGCCTATTTTTACACAAAATATATCGTATTATGTCATGGGGACTCAAATGGCACCGATTAGTAGGAATGACCTGTTTAAGCTCTCTCTCTCTATATAAATCTGTATATCTATATACCACAATGGCCATATGCATTTGCCACAAAAAGGTTGACTAAAATTTGATTAGTATATACGTTTGTTGTAAAGTCTGTGGTAAAAAAAAAAAAGTCTACAGTTATGCTAGTGGCTGGCAGTGAGGCTATTAGCTAGCTAATTGCTAATGTCATTGTGCTAATATGTTTAAAATGGACATTTGTTAATTGGGTGTAATGTTTACTTTGTACCTTGGTAGCTTGCCAACATCTGCATTAGCACTAATGTAAACACAAAGTGAAGCTGAGCTTGGTGGAAATGTGAATAATCTTGTTTCCAAATCAGTGGCAAGTCGGCCATTTTTTAGGATAACAACAACGAGATATTTTTTAAGATTTTAAGCATTAAAAATGTAATAATAACAACTAAAAAATAACATTTGGTTAACAATATTGTATATACTGCTATAAAACAAAAATGAGAAAAAATTAATTATTTATTTTTCTATAACATATATTTGTTACTTAAGTAAGACACTTTCCGGTGTTTTCACAGTCATTTCAAATAAGATTGCCACCACCACTGCAAGTATAACTGATTTATACGTATTTAACAATCTACATGTGAAATTGAATTAATGTACATGGAGATTTACATGTCTAATTACAATACGAAAGTAAATCTGATGAGAGAAAGCAGTAAGAACGCATGGGCGACACGATTTACTGTAGCCTACTGTATTTTATTGTGAAGGACAGAAGTACGGTCCGGGTGTGTTGATAATGATGGTTGATAACGGTGATATTTAATTGGCTTAATCAGAAACATCCAATTTCCCTACGAAAAACTCAGAAGCCACCATTGTTTTATTGTTTTACAGCGAGGAGATCCAAGTGTCCGATTTTGGATACAGTTAGCGCGCGGCTAATTCACCGAGGCTAACGTACACGGTTAAAACAATATACGGTTCGAAAGATGAGAAGTGAGACTTTAGTTTCACACCATTTAATTAATTGGAAGCATAACATAATCATTTATATTAGTAGTTAATGTGAAATTTTGATAGTCTTAGCCCAAGGGTGTCGGATTTGTTACTCTACAGGTGAAAGATAATAACAGCTACCATAGCTACATATGCACTCCTGCAAAAATGGCGTCACTTGAAGTGGCCCTCAGTACAACTACATGCATTTGAGCATGAAATCTTAAAAGTGCAGTGTAAAAATGCACAAAATTACTTCTTGCAATCAATGTTGATCTGCTGGTCTTGCACTGAAAAAAAGTGGTTATTAAATAAGTGGTTATTTTTATTTGCTTCAAACCTTTTGTATTCCTATTTATACTGTTATACATGCATTTGAGCATGAAATATGTTAAGTTACTGCACTGTAAACATATTTAAAATTGCAGTTTCAAGTGCACGGTCCTATATGTGGCCCTGTAGTAGTGTCGATGAAAAATTGTGGCCCCCTCCAGCATTTAAGTTGCCCATCCCTGATCTAGAGGAAAGGTCTTTCAAAGTCTCAAGGTAAATATACTAAATTAAGCAACATGTTTGACTCGTTTTCCCAATTTTTAATTTATATTGGTACTGAATTCCAAGAAAATATAATGCATGAAGATAAAACACTTTTTATTAACATTTTAATTTGTAGGGTCTGTTTGCTCCTTCTGCTTTTTAACATCATTGTGTCAAATTAGTTAACCCAGTTTCTTTTTTTTTAAAAAGCCTGTGTGGACAGCAGTCATAGTGATTTGAGTTGTCCTCATTTGCTCTTTGCAGGTGAGCACCCGTGACGAAGAGTTCAAGGTAACTCTGCCAAATGGAAAAATGTGACGTGCACATGTGCTCTGTGTTCCTCTACAAACACTTATAGAGGATACATATGCTTTTTATTTTTCCATCACAACATTAGATTATCAGACACACAGTGAAAGAACAACCATGAGGATGTGTAATGTCAATCAATCTGTATTTTTTCCTTTTTTCAGAGACTCCTGGCTTCACTGTAAGAATAAAAAAAAGCTTGTCTCTCAACCTGTGAGTTATTTTTTATATTTTACAGCCATGTTTTGTAGGTGAAGAACGTAAAGAGCTGTACAGAAAGAGTGAGTCATTGAAATGGCAGTTGATAGTGTGAATGGAAAAGAGAGCTGTTATGTAATACAGAGGGAGAGCGAGAGCATGTGAGGACTGCGCGGTGCTGGAAGTTCAATCGGGGTGAGGTTGCACAGAAAAAAGGAACATTGTTCCGTGAGCGATCTGCTGGACAGTAATACTTCCTCCTCCAATCTCGCCTGTTTCTCCAAAACAAGGCAACAGTTAACTTCTCACTCTTTAATTTATGCAGATCCTCTTTGAAGCCTTTGATTTGCAACAATGTTACTATTGATCTGTTTCTCTGACCGTGACGGATGAATTTGTACATGTTGGTGCAGGACTGTGACACGTAGTGGTGTACTCAGACTCAGAGGAGAGGTTGGGGTGAGATTCTGTGAAAAGAAAACTGTACTGCTGTCCCGAGGTTCAGCTGAATGACCTGCCAACAAATTAGATTAAATGAAACATTTTGATTTCAGCTCCTAACTCATGTTTACAAGGTTACCTCTTATTGGAAAGTACATGTTTTGCCCCTAAAGTTGGTATAACTTTGTTTTTTAGACACAATCCTCTGTTAGTTGTGGTTTCATTTTCATTGTGAAGAGATTGATTAATAAAGTGTTGAAAAGATATACACTTTATCTGTCAAGAATTAATCACATTGTCACAATCATTTCATGGAGAGAGTTAAAAAAATATTTTATTCCAACTTTATGGGCAACTGTGTATTTTCCCAGAAATAGCAGCTAGCAGTGAGGTTACTTTTACTTTATACTCCAGTCTAATTATGTTTATAAAAATAAAATAATCACATCAAATCTGAGATCGTTTAATCTATTTTTACTTTAATCAACTTTCGTTAGGAAATGTCGTTACGACCAGAGACTGTATAAATAAGGTCACGATGGCTTTCCATCAGTTGGATTCCAGAGAGGCCATGTATGAGACCAGTGTGAATAAGAATATGATTTTATTATTAAAGGATAAGAACATATGATTTAATCATAGACTGTATATAAATAATTGTAGTGACCGTGACTTCACCCATTGGTTTGTTGACTGCCCGCTTGAGGCATCAAGTTCTGGGTTACACTCGTCGCCATCTTGTTTCCGATACAGGAAGCAGACCATATTTGGACTGTGGAGGAGGAGAGGGATCTGATCACTGACTACAGCCTCTCTACACCTCAACCTGACTGAGAGAAGCTGCTGCTAATTCATGTTAGCATTAACTGGGATGTTCATTTTGGCTAGCACAAAACAAATACAAAAAGCACATTATTTACCTCATAAAAACTGAACAGCGACTCCTTGGAGTGTCTGTTAGTCCAACCAAACACCGAACAAGACATTTTTAATTAACAAAACGTTCAAATAAACTCATTAAGTGAAAATACAGTGAAAGGGTCAAAGTTATGAGACAAGACCAAACCGGTAAACAGCCTTTTTTATATGTATATAAAGATACATGTAACTTTATTGACACGTTGCCGTGGATACACATTGTTCTGCTTCTCTCCTGATGACGGCTCGCCTTGTTAGCCACCTGTCAATCAAAGGTAGCCACGCCCCCAAATCATACAATTCTTTATCTTGTATTTTCTTCTAAATGGGGCCATTATTAACACTATTAACATCAAATTGTCTTTAAGAAGATTTTTTACTAGCGATTGAGTGAGGACATAGTGTTCTGCCCCCCCAAAAAAATTCTGAGGTAATAAATCAAGAGAGAAGTTTTCTCATTTTGCATTGAAATTAATGGACAGAAAGGTTTTTGCAGCCACAGAATGCAGCTTAAGACACTTCCTGCTCAGACCTGGAGGTTGCCGCCTGGATTTAATTCCCTTTTTATGTCAGTAGGTGGCGGTAATTCGCAATGAATTTGAAAGTGATCGTAGTTAATGGATACAGGTGCCATTTTAGCTCAAAATGCAAACTTCTGCTGAAAAGTAAAGATGGACTGTGCTCACTCTGCCCTTTACAACCTTATTCAGGTTAGAAATAAGATTAAACCTTTCTAAAACAACAAAAAACTGCACAGATACATTGTACCGTACAACTGTATAAATGGTTTGGTAAAGGTAATGTAACGGTGAATTGGCTAGCGTTGGCTAGTTAGCCATGGACACTGGTGAATGTTTTCAGAGTTAATATTGTGTAAATAGAGATATTAAAGTCTTGTTTCTTTGTTCATTCAATGAGGGACAATCTCTTTTACGTGCTTTAGCTCAGGCTGATTGGGTGAGTTGTTATTAATGTAGCCAGCCTACAATGTTGAAAGATCAGGCTTGGTCTGAAAACCACTTTTTGAAAGATTCTATTTCAAACCTGAGCATCATCTGATTTATTTGCATATTAATATATATATAATATAACAATCGCTAATGTCAGCACAAACACTACACACCGACATTAGACGTTTTGAATAAACCGTTTTAGATCAAATATATAACTTTTAACTATCCCTAATGTTTGTGTGTTTATAGCTCCTCTGACTCTGACTCACTCAATAACTGTCTTTGCCATATTGGGTGTTATATGTATTTAAAAAAGAAAATTACACATCTACCCAAAACTGACGCTATACAACAGAATCAAAACCTGTATAAAATAAATATTATATTAAATATTATAACCATCCATCCAGTAGGAGAGATACATTTTGCTCCAGGTTAAATAAATTAACACAGTTAAAACAGACTCATAAATAATACATGTGAGTTTAAGCTGTTAAATTGGAAGAATAAAAATCTTAATAATTATGATCAGCAAACAACCAGTAAGAATTAATAGTACATGGGAATTTAGGTCATTTTAAAAAGTAAGAATACAATAAAAATGTAATTATTTTGATAACACAACAAATGAGACTACTGAAAGGCTCAGCTTGAAAGGAATATTTTCTGTTGAGTTGTATTATTGGGTTTGATGTCCAAGCGGTTTGGAGCATAAACACTTAAAGGCACTTTATTAGATTTGGACCTGGTGAAATAGCAGTATGTCCTGTTCCAGATGACCACATACGACTTGTTTTACTCTGAATTGACTTTAACATCAACTCTGACCCTGGATGACTCTAACTCTAACCCCATGTGTTGTGCTGGAGTTTGATGCTGTAACAGTCAGCAGTGGCTCCATCAATGACATGCTTCACTGACAATGTGTCCACTCTGTATCATGGATTATGTAACTGCAATATATTGCAAAGTATGAAAACTTAGGCACAAAGCAATTGACTTCCAAAGCTTTGAATAAATACTCTGATCCAACGATCAGGGAGAAGCAGCCTGCAACGACCCCTCATACATTTTCAGGACAGCATGACCTGTATATTAGTGAAACAGTCAGGGGGATTAAAGCAGCTATTCTCAACCTTGGGGTCCCGACCCCAATTGGGATCGCGAGATGATTTCTGGGGGTCACCAAATCATTTTGGAAGTCATCTCTGTCTCCACTGTGTTAAAGTGTTCATGTGTTAATGTGTTTTAGTGTTTTTGGTCATTTCATGTCTTTTTTTGGTCATTTTGTGTCTTTTTTTAGTCATTTTGTGTCCTTTGTTGGTCATTTTCTGTCTTTTTGGGTCAATTTCTGTCTTTTTCGGGTCATTTTGTGTCTTTTTTGGGCCATTTTGTGTCCTTTTTTGGTAATTTTCTGTCTTTTTTGGGTCATTTTGTGTCTTTTTTTGGTCATTTTGTGTCCTTTTTTTGGTCATTTTGTGTCTTTTTTTGGTCATTTTGTTTCTTTTTTGGTCATTTTGTCTTTTTTAGTCATATTGTGTCTTTTTTTGGTCATTTTCTGTCTTTTGAGTCATTTTCTGTCTTTTTTTGGTCATTTAGTGTCTTTTTTGGTCATTTTGTGTCTTTTTTTTATCTCGAAGAGGTTCATTCGGCCTACTGATATATTTTTTTACACTGTTTCTCTATACAAGGCCAATATAGCAAAATAGTTTCTTGTACCTGACAAGTTTCGGCTACCTTGCCTCTGTAGCCTTCATCAGAGGTGTCACGTGATGTTGGTGTGACGTCGTCTGTGATGTGTTATATGGAGTTTGTGTTCAATTTGATCCTTTTTTGGGTAATTTTGTGTCTTTTCTGACAAATCCCAAAGTATCAAGTTATTACTTTACAAGGAGTCTCTGGCTTGAAGCTGACTGTTACACACTCAGGAGGTCAGAATGGACCTTTAAACTGATAGCAAAGGACTTAGATTAAAAGTAACAATAAAATATAAAAGATATATAAATGCACAGACAGAGAGATGTTTTAGTTGTTGTCTGCTTCATTATTTGTCCAGAATTCGTCGTATCAACTGAGAATTCTAGTAGTTTGGCATGTTTTAAATAGATTAGAAGAATAGAAAAAGACATGGATAGAATAAAAACTTTTTTGATCAGGAAAAAGCATGTTTCTTCCGACTTTAAGGATACAAAAAATTGGTTATCTTTTATTTTTTCTGCTTTAGTAAAGCAACTCTGTTGTGCACGACAGTTGACTCGTTTTTTTCTAAAGAAATAAAAGGGCTTGTCTTTGTGTCTTTCTGTTCGTGATGTGAACTCTCCGAGTGGCTTCTTAACTTTAACTTTCTTAATAAATAATTCTTTAATTCTTAACAGCTTCATACTGTCAGAAACTAATATTTTGAGACACACAACACACTGCGGTCTCTCTTCATTACCCATCGTTGTTCTGGTGAAGCCGAGGGCGAGACATGCCTCATCATATTTTCTTCTCTTTGTTGTGACATTTGGTGTGGATTCATCTTCTGTTTTTTGTTTTCCTGGCTGTAATTACACAAACTTTTCCATGTGTTAGTTAGCAGTGAAGAAGAAAAATGCATCATTTATATTTGCCCCACAGTTTGAAAACCATTGCCTTAACCCTTAATAGGACTCATTGAAATACTTGCAAATTCCAAATTTCAACCCTAGAGAATATTGGAGGATATTACATACAGACAGAATGTGTAAAAAAAAACATACGGACCCGGGGGAGGGGGGGAATATTTTGAGAAAAAAGTTTATGAGAATGTGCAGATTTCAGAGATATAAAGAGGTGAATCTGCGAGAAAAAAGTTGCTTTTTTTTTCACTTTTTTCTCGTAAATCTGTGCCTTTTTTCGCGCAGATTTGCCACTTAAATCTAGTAAATTTGCAACTTTTTTCTCAAATAGAGAAAAAAAGTTGCAACACCCCCGGTTTGTATCTTTATTTTCATTCATACTTAATATGCCCTAATATGCCGTCATAGTCAAGTTCTCCTCGTACAAGTCATTGAAGAATAACACGACTGTTTCTTGCAGATTTTTTTTCTAAATTTTTCATTTTTACATTGGAGGTCCAGGTCAATAAAGTTAATATCATTATATTATTATCATACTGATTGGTCAGATGTCATGGTGTCACTGTCTGTGACGTAGCCTGATCTTTGCTGATTAGCTGGAAGAAAACAGAGAGACACGGGGACCCAGTTTTGGATATCCGCTGAAGTTACCAAATACGGTTCTTCACCCGATAAAGGGTTAAACAACTGTTAACTGTAAGAACACGAGTAGCAACTTGTTTTCTGCAAAGCAAAAGTTAATAACGTTTAATGATTAACTTGTACAGTGCCCATTGAAGACGTGCCCGTTCAGAAAAGGCAGATTGCTGAGTCAGCTGTGTTGCTGCTTGCTGCTTTCTCAAGAAACGCTTATCCAAACTTCACACTCTGCACGTATACACTACCTTGAGTCTTGAGCAAGACCTGTCATGTCATAGTCACGTCCCTTAACAATGCTAATGTGGAAAAAATGCGTTTTGTTTTTTTTGAACAATGTTTTCATTAATTTTCAATAAGAACATACAAAACACATCAACACTCACCACACTAGCCACATAATGAAAAGCAGGCAGACCCCGCTGAACACACATACACAAAAAATGAATTAAATAAAATGAGTAAAAATTAAAATAAAATAAAAAAGTGTGTGAATATAAAATAACAATTACAACAAATAATAATAATAAAAAAAAAAAAAAATGTTACACTCATTATGCTTACAGATAAATATAATCTACTGTTGCTTGAGAAAGTCCATTAAGGGTGTCCACACCTCTTCAAATTCTTGCACTTTACCCCTAATTACATTAGCTTTTCTAATGTAACACACATTGCCATTTCTCTAATCCAAGATTGTGTAGAAGATACTTTAGTCTCTCTCCAAGATAATGCAACCATCCTCCTGGCCTGCAGGAGGCCAAAGTTGATCAGAGTGGAAAAAATGCGTTTTATTTCAAAAGTTACACTTCAGAAGCTTTAAATGTTTGGTTTTGCTACAATCTCTGGTCTTTCTGTCTTCTACACTTCAATGCAATGACCCAAAAAAAAATCTGTTTAATTTATGGTAAAATGCCGGCAGCTGTGGTTGCCAGAACTTAACCGTAAAACTACAGTGAGTGGGTTTTCTACTGTAAATTAAAATGTAAATACCAGCAAAAATTGTAATTTAGACTGAATTATCCTGTTATTTTTATGGCAATTGAGTCTTGGTGACAAAAGACAAAAGACAAAACACTTGGTTACAAAAGACTTGGTTACAAAAAAAACTAATAAATATAAATATAAGTATAAATATTTTATAAATTTAAAGTGATTATGCATATTTTCTTTTAATTAAACCTCATAACAGTATATTAAGTAGTTAAAATTAGCCTTATCTTAAGAAAATTAAAACACTGCTTACCTTACATAAATGCATCAATAATAATAATAATCTAATAATATATTGAGAATATATAAAACAATCTGAGTAGTACATTCTGCATAACGAGTACTTTTACTTTTGATACTTACAAGTATAATGTACAATAAGTACATTTGGTAAAACTTTACAATAACCAACTAAATAATGTTTATAGATGGTTTGTAAACCAATTATTAACCATTTACAAAGTGCTATACATATTTAATCTTTAAATGTTTTCAACCAATTTCTTAAAGGTTTATGAATCATTTCAAATCATTAACAGTCTTAATATGGTGTTAAAATGTTAAAATGAGTGTCACTAAAACCATTGATAAACTATTAATTATAATTTATTGGTTTCTTAATGGTAAAGTAACTATAAACTTAAATTAATATAACATCTATTTGTCATTTATGAATGATCTAGTTAGTTAAACATTAAGAAATTATGTATTTACCATTCTAAATGGTCTATATACAGTTTATAAATGCTGATTAAACATTAATAAACTATCTGTTTACCATTTATAAATGATGGTTATTGTAAAGTGTTACCGTACATTTTGTTGCAGATACTTTTGTACTTTGACTGAAGTAAGTTTTAAATGCAGGACTTTTACTTGTCGTGGAGTCATTTCACAGTGTGGTATTACACTGTAAAAAAAATCTGTTTAATTTACGGTAAAATACCGGCAGCTGTGGTTGCCAGAACTTCACCGTAAAAAATACAGTGAGTGGATTTTCTATTCTAAATTTAAATGTAAATATCAGCAAAAACTGTAATTTAGAGTATTCCTGTAATTTTTAGGGTAATTGTGTCATTCATTCACACATCATGATATTTCTCCATAAATTTTGCATGAAAATGTTATATTTTTACAGCAAAACTGTGTGTTTCTTCCACTTTATGGCAGAAAAAAGTAAAAGTTTTGTGCTATTCTTTCATTTGATTTTGATTAGTTAAAAGTGTCTAATATGGTGATATACATTTTTTTATTTTACACCCTATTTCTGATGTATTTGACAGTGTTTTACTGTTATTTCTACAAAGATTTTTAACAGTGTAGTACTTTTACTTAAGTAAGAGATCTGAATACTTCTTCCACCACTGGTGTATTGCAACAAGCTTAAATTTGTCCCATAGATATCAAGAACAGTCATTCTGCACTTTGTTGGGTCATCAGCAATTCACCCGCCACGTGTGAAGTTCATTGGATGAATGGCTGTTGAGTTAACCAACTGTTTATCTTTCTGTGATTAGCTCTTTCTTTATTGCTTTATACATGAATATTATATGATACTTTGGATCCTGGAGGCCATACGATCCTAATATAGATTACATCAAAGGGCAGCATATGATCAGAGCAGGACCATGTGCCTCATGTGCTCTTCTAACTTCTTCAGAGGGCATTATGAGGTTAGGATCAGCTAAGGCTATGTACAGTAATTCAATACTGTACTGAATTGTAATTCAATTCAATACTTGTCTTTGCACGTATTATTCAGTCAACAGTTGTATAATATCTTATGATTATGTCATTTCTAAGAAATCACTTATTGTGTTAGCATTCAATATGAGAGTACACATTTTTAATAGTCTGTCTTATAAACTGGGAACATGGAGTTTGACAGACCAGTCAGGAAGGTTAATACAATAGAAGATATCATTATGTGTTATGTAAAAAGTAAAGATATATCAGCTTCTTCAACTTTAATTTTGACCATTCTGGTCCACTTAAGGTTAAGGTTAGGATAAGTCAAGTCCAGTTAAGTCAAAGTTTATTTAAAGATCACATTTAAAAACAACCTCAGTTGACCAAAGTGCTGTACAGTTATAGATATAAATAAAAACAATGAAAACAATAAAATACTAAAAAAACAAACAAACAATAAAATAGTTTTAAAAGCTCAATCTAAAAACAGAGTTAGAGTTAAAATAAAATAAAATAAAAGAGTAAAAACTAAAAAAAAAAAAAAAAAAAAGGATTCTTGCCTAGCTGGGACTGAACGCCAAGGAGAATTAATAGGTTTTTAATACCTCAATCTAAAAACAGAGTTAGAGTTAAAAAATAAAATAAAACAGTAAAAAGTTGTTTTTTTAAAAACCCCAAGGATTCTTGCCTAGCTGGGACTGAACACCAAGGAGAATAAATAGGTTTTTAATAATGTTTTAAAGTGAACAGTTAGTGAGTGAATTATAACAACAAGGCTGCTCACAAGAACACATTTTTAATAGTCTGTCTTATAAACTGGGAACATGAAGTTTGACAGACCAGTCAGGGAGGTTAATACAATAGAAGATGTAAAAAGTAAGGACATATCAGCTTCGTCAACTTTAATTTTGACCATTCTGGTCCACTTATGGTAAATTAAAGTTTATTTAAAGATCACATTTAAAAACAGCCTCAGTTGACCAAAGTGCTGTACAGTTATAGTTATAAATAAAAAACAATGAAAACAATAAAAATACTAAAAACATTAAATAGTAAAAAAAACCTCCATCTAAAAACAGAGTAAGAGTTAAAAAAGAAAACAAAAGTAAAAAGTAAAAAAAAAACAAAAAAACAAGGATTCTTGCCTAGCTGGGACTGAACGCCAAGGAGAATAAATCAGTTTTTAATAATGTTTTAAAGTGAACAGCTAGTGAGTGTATTATATCAACAAGGCTGCTCACAAGTACACATTTTTAATAGTCTGTCTTATAAACTGGGAACATGGAGTTTGACAGACCAGTCAGGGAGGTTAATACAATAGAAGATATCATTATGTGTTATATAAAAACTAAGGATATATCAGCTTCTTCAACTTTAATTTTGACCATTCTGGTCCACTTAAGGTAAATTAAAGTTTATTTAAAGATCACATTTAATAACAGCCTCAGTTGACCAAAGTGCTGTACAGTTATAGTTATAAATAAAAAACAATGAAAACAATAAAATACTAAAAACAATAAAACAATGGAATAGTAAAAAAAACAAAAAACCTCAATCTAGTTAGAGTTAAAAAATAAAATAAAAGAGTAAAAACAAAAAAAAAACACCCAAGGATTCTTGCCTAGCTGGGAGTGAACGCCAAGGAGAATAAATAGGTTTTTAATATAATATAATAATGTTTTAAAGTGAACAGTTAGTGAGTGTATTATATCAACAAGACTGCTCACAAGTACACAAATGTGTGTTCCTGTGCTTCATTAGAAAAGGAAGGCAGTAAGTAATTGACTGCCTGAGCACAGAGCGGACACTGTCCTTGTTTGACTTCATGTGTGTACGCACAAGTTCAAATCAGGAGAATCAGCTCACCCCCCCTCCTCCCCCCTCTCCCCCTCTTTCTCTCTCTCCTTTTTTACATCCCTCGATCCACTCGGCCTCACAGTCCCTCTCTGCAGCGGCTTTCACCTCTCTAATCCTCATCCTGCTTTTGGACATCAGGCCAAGATTCCCGTTTTATAAGGTTGTGTAATCATAAACAAACAGACTCAATAAATCCACACATCCATACTTAGTAGCTATACATTCAATTAGCTTAGTGAAGGCTTTCCTCGTAGAAAGAACAGACTCTAATGTTGCTGGATGACTTTATCTGTATTTATTAGTCCTTATCTCTCCTGCCACATGGAAGGTTTTCAGTTTGCCTCCGTCTATGAAAATGTGAAATGCAAAAGTAGATGGATATACACTGTGCATAGATATCTCAGGTTAACCCTTTATCAGGCAAAGAACTATATTTGGTAACTTCAGGTTATATGTCGAGAAAAAAGTTGCAAATTTGCTAGATTAAAGTGGCAAATCTACAAGAAAAAAAGTCGCAGAATTACGAGAAAAAAGTGGGAAAAAGCATCTTTTTTCCCCAGATTCACCACTTTAAATCTCTTAAATCTGCAAAAAATTTTCTCGTAGATTTGCCACTTTAATTCGTAAACTTTTTTCTCAAAATATTATTTTTGTAGGTTTTTTTTTACACATTCTGACAGTATGTAATATCCTCCAATATTCTCTTGGATTGAAATTTGGAATTTGCAAGTATTTCAATGAGTGCTCTATTAAGGGTTAACGTGGAAAATCTGCGCGAAAAAAGTCGCAGATTTACGAGAAAAAAGTGGGAAAAAAGCAACTTTTTTCTCCCATTTACTACTAATTACCACTTTAAATCTCTTAAATCTGCTCCTTTTTTTCTTGTAGATTTGCCACTTTAACTCGTAAACTTTTTTCTCTAAATATTATTTTTGTATGGGTTTTTTTTACACATTCTGGCTGTATGTAATATCCAATATTCTCTTGGATTGAACTTTGGAATTTGCAAGTATTTCAATGAGTGCTCTATTAAGGGTTAAAGTGGTGAATCTGGGAGAAAAAAGTTGCTTTTTTCCCACTTTTTTCTCATAAATCTGCAACTTTTTTCGCGCAGATTTGCCACTTTAAGCTAGTAAATTTGCAACTTTTTTTCTTGAAATATTACCTGAGGTTACCAAATATATTTGCCTGATAAAGGGTTAAAGGCTGCAATCAGTGCTGTCCTGAAGTAGCAGCAGTTTAATAATGCAAAGAAAATCCATTTGAAGATGCTCGCCGGAGAGTCAGAGCTCCTTAAATATTAATGTGACAATATATTGGATAGTGAACAGTGTCTATGTGTGGGTTTCTCTGTGGCTGTGTGTGTGCAGATGTTGGTTTGGTGACCTGAAGTTGCTCTGCTTTGTCAAAGATGTTCCTGCGCCTTCTAAGTAGCACTGTTGTTCTGCTGAGTTCACACAGTGTTACCATACACTGGATGTGACAGTGTGTCTGTGCCAGCGGGGACACGAAGCAGTACAATGTTTGGAGGAAGCTGAATAACATTGTTAGTATTAACCTCTTCAACACCTCGAGGACACCGGCGTCCTCAGCTGACTTTCTGTCTTTCAGAGACTGTGGCAGGTCCACAGTCAATATATCATATGGTCATCCTGTTCATTTCCTGGAAATTTTGGTTGAAATTTGTCAACTTCCTATGCATTTGTTTCTGTCTCTGTTTAGCATCTTTCAGTCTGTCCTTACATCACATGCATGGCTCCTTTTTCTCCACACAAACTTGGCTATCGGTCAGATTTTTCATTTTATTTTAATTAACAAAGTATAAAGCTGCTAGGAACCCAAAATACAAACAAAGGACACAGGTTTCT
This sequence comes from Centropristis striata, assembly GCF_030273125.1. Taxonomy (NCBI): domain Eukaryota; kingdom Metazoa; phylum Chordata; class Actinopteri; order Perciformes; family Serranidae; genus Centropristis; species Centropristis striata. Next base: position 4,477,883 of record NC_081517.1, on the reverse strand, counting down.
ATGGAAATGTACCTTTTTTTTTTTTTTTTTTTTTTACCATTTATACACACAAAAACAGCAGACATAATAATAAATAATACAACTACAAAACAGTCTATTTGCATTTAAATTAAAAATAGTTGTAGAAAGAAAATTCACATTTTAAAATGGTCTAGAAACCAACATGGTCTCACAGGAATCCGTGAAATAGTCACGGATTTGCTTAACTCAAAATCCGTGGAATAGCCACGGAATCGCTCAAATTTCCGTGAAACTGACCCGGATTTCGCTACAATGCAAGTTAATGACAGTCATATCCCGTGGCTATTCCAACATACAAAGTGATTATGTACATTCACTGAGTGAATATTTAGAAAATAAAACATATATTTCTCACTAGAAATGTGATCAAAATCCATTTTTATGCAGAAACTAAGTCAAAATATTGATTTTTTTCACTAAAAATGAGAGAACTGTCCGCCATGTTTTTTGTTCTGACCGCCGGGACCTTGAAAGTCACGTGACTTGGAACAAACCAATAGGAAAAAATCTCAAGATTATTTATTTTCACGCTTTATTCCCCATCATGTCATTCAGCCACACATCCACTGATTTTATGGGCAATAAACAAGCTGCTGCGGGTCTCTGGCGGCTCCGCTGTCCCCCGGCTCGTAGCCAGATCACCGACGTTATGGTAGCGGGGCTAATATCGGTAGCGTTACCGCTATTAGCCCCGCTACCGTAACGCCGGTGATCTCGCTACGAGCCGGGGGACAGCGGAGCCGGCGAGAGACCTTTCGCCTTTCAACTTTCGCTCTAAACTATTTAAAACACAATCTACAGCTAAAGAGAGTTTCGCGTCTGCTGCAGCCATGTTGGATCCGTAAGAAAACTACAAGCTTCCGTCTGCCGGGTAGTACGCGTCATCGTCTTGCCGTCCCTCCCCGTTCTGTGATTGGATCCCTAAAACAGGGCTAAGAAACCTCTCTGGTTTCCAGACCCCTTGGCAGTTCGAAATGAAATCGAGCGCGCAAGGCAGTCTGGGTATACCCAGGCTAGATTTACGTAGCACTCTGTTACACTGTCAGGTAGGGTAGCCTCAGGCATTGGTACCTATATAAGATATTTAGTTTGGTCATACACTACATGAGTGTCTCAGTCCGTCTTTGTGTTCCCTAGACTTGATTTTAACTTCCTATATATGTAGCTTCTTATGTGATTTTGTATTTTTCTATCTGTAGTATGTGTTTTTATTTATGTTGCTGCCTGTGTTTTCCAGGTCTCCCTTGAAAAATAGATTCTTCATCTCTAGACGCAATAAAGGTAAATAAAATTAACGTATAAACAAAACAATATGGTAATGGGCAGAAATACAAATGTTTTTTTCAGTGTTGAACGTATTTTCCCTGCACAGATCCTCCCCATTGGGAAAAAATACGTAAAGATTTATTCTTGCGCAATCTCCACAGAGGAAAAAAAGAAAGAGAGAGAGAATTTGATTACACATCTGTCCTCAGTAAACCTTTATTCGTCTGCTCAGCATTCAAGTTGTTGTTCTGTTTTACCATATTGATGAAACATGGTTCTCCACCCTGGATATGTGGGTGGCAGGAAAAAAGAAAGTACACTTTGTATCACATTAAACTATCAAATTAAGTGGTTTTAATGAGATTTTCCATGAACAATTGTGGTGATTTACGCAGAAGTGAAACCTGCAGATCTACAGAGCAGTTGTCATTTGCTGAAAGAAACTCGATGCTTGAAAAGAGATTGCATTATTGGAATTGTTTTTTAGCACATGGTATTCAGATTTTAAGCCTTGGCCTGGTCACAAACATTAGAATAATGACATGTCTCTCTTTTGATTTGTTTAGCTGCTCAGACAAAAAGCAAACAAAACATTTTGTAGCTTAATATTTCATATTCTGCTCATGCTTCGGCGCTTGTTTTGAAAAATGTTTATGCTCGAATGTTGACATGAATGCATAATGCCGGCATAATATCCTCTTCAGATTCATAACGTGATGTAAACAGGGAAGGAGGAACTAGAAAGTGGAAGTAGAAAGAGTTTGTTTGTTCTTGTCGGTTCACTTCAGGTCAGAACTCCTCGTGCCTCTGTCCTCATGTCAACTCTAAATCCCGAATCACTCACCCTTGAACACTGCACTAAAATAAACTTAGACTGCAGATGGAGCCTCATAACCTATCAGTGAAGTGTTGTGGATTAATCTGCTGATGTGTAATATCTTGCAGTCTCAGCGGATGACAGTGTATTCATGGCTGGGGAGTATATTTGCAGCACTATAATTATCAGGATTACTTCACGTGTATATTTAACAGTGAGTAATGTATTGGTGATGTGTGGGCTCATTCCAGTCTGCGTTTCTGCTATCGTGCCATCTCGGATGAGCAGATTTAAGAAGCCAATCATAGCCTTGATAGTGCACCAAAGAGGAACTTTACCTGGAGTTAGCCGCCGTTCCAAATAAAGATTAAACGCCACACCTCCGAACAAATACGTCTGTACCTGTGCTCCTTTGGGTCAAGTAGGAATCCCATTAAACCTGCTATAACCCTTACCCTATGGCTGTAAAAACCTGTTAGACATACTTAACCCATTAAGGGAAAAAATGCCTGCAAAACCTTTGGCTAATTTTAAAATAAGCCCCTAAAACCTGAAGTTTTGTAAGTAATTGTATGTCTTTTTTTGGTAATTCTGTGTATTTTTTGATAATTTTGTGTCTTTTTTTGGTAATTCGGTGTCTTTTTTAATAATTTTGTGTCTTTTTTGGTAATTTTGTGTCTTTTTTTTGTAATTTTGTGTCTTTTTTTGGTAATTTTGTGTCTTTTTTGGGTAATTCTGTGTTTTTTTTTTAATAATTTGTCTTTTTTTGGAAATTGTGTGTCCTTTTTGGTCATTTTGTGTCTTTTTTTGGTGATGATTTCAAAGTTCTGGAAAAGTCTCATGTTGCATTGCAACACTCCCACATGTATTCTGATGCATTTAAATGTCCAAGAGACTGAAAATAGGTGGAAAAAACTACAAAAACAACAAAACGACATATCCGCTTTCCAGGCTTTAATGGGTTAAAGGGCAACTCTAGTATTTCAGTGATATACTTCCATAAGACTTTACAGCAGACAACAAACTTTAAAGCTACCTGCAGAGCCACGGAAGACTTTATACAACTGATTTTACTCAATGATGAGTTAACTGAACTTAGCAGGTAAAAGTATGCAGGGACATCATTGTCTCTGGATCTGTATTCGGATTGAAGACCGGAAATGGGTCTGGTTTATACCGGACATCAGGCTCAATTGGAAAAAGAAGTTGTATTTTCTAACCTAATGTTCATTATTTTGTGCCTTTTGAAGCATCAAATGTATTCAATACTGGCATGTTATTACTTATAAAGTGTATGTCCAGATTCTCATACTGTAAATTTCATAATTTCAAGAAATATAATGTCTGACAGATGTCAATAATGGCTTTTTCCCCCTGAAGCAATTTTAGAAAAAAACATTTTTTTTTATTTAAACATTTCTTCACATTATTTGCCTTTTCCGAAATAATTTATTTGGGTTAAAGTGGGGTTGTCTCCAGTTTGGAGAAGCAGGCAACAAGATCTCCAACCTAACTGTCAGAATAGGTCATTTGTCAAAACCATCCAGTGTTTTGCGGTACAGAGCAGAGCGTTCTAAAAGCACATGTCATAAATACATGTACGGTTCGCTGTTTCGGTGAATTTAGGCTACAACAGCAAAACAACGTCCTGGTTAGGTGCTATAAGAGAAAAAATAAAAACTCAATAAATTTACGTAAATGCCGTAAGTGAAGTAGTTACAAGGCCTTTCATAGTGCCGTTTACGGACATTTACAGCTCTGTAAAGTCTCGCCTCCACTATGAATGCACCCGAAACGGGATGCTGGGATCAAATGATCCCAAAAAATTTCCACCTCCAGAGGTAGTCACAGAGGAGGAACATTGGTGGGACTGTTGGAAGCGGGACCGTTATGAACGGGCCGTCCCGGAAAGCCAGAATATTTGACGTAACACCAGCCGGAACATACCTCCCACTTGGTCCAACAGTCATCGAATCACAGTTCAGCAGCACAACAGCTGCAGCCACTGTCGCTAACTGGGCATAGTGCCCGCTGCTAATTGTAAACAAAGCAGCATCCTAACTGTACACGTGGTGTCCGCCGCTGATGGTAAACAAACAGGCATCGCCAACTGTGCAAAGAGTGTCCAGTGCTTGTTGTAAACAAACGGAGGTCGCTAAGTGATCACATGCTGCTGCAGCACATACACACTGTACTGCTACAGAGCTAACTGTTAGCCTATTAATATTGTGCTACTGTACAGTACTTCTACTGGTCTGACTATCGTCTACTCCCACCTCGTTCCGAGATGCAGTCTCAATATATAAATATGGGTCGTATTAACTGGACGGGAACTGTAATAGTTGTATCCACCTGTGCTCACCTCAAAGCCACCAGGCTCCATTCACAAAAACAGCAATTTTACTCGTCTGTTTGTTTAAATGTTATTGTGTGACTTTTTGGAAGCAATGACCAACAAACTAACTGATCGAGACAGCAGTAGACCACACTGTAAAAAAAAAAAATCTGTTTAATTTATGGTAAAATACCGGCAGCTGTGGTTGCCAGAACTTAACCGTAAAACTACAGTGAGGGGGGTTTCTACTGTAAATTAAAATGTAAATATCAGCAAAAATTGTAATTTAGACTGAATTATCCTGTTATTTTTATAGCAATTTTGTCTTTGTGACATTATGGTATTTCTCCATTAATTTTACAATTTGAAAAATATATATTTTTACAGTTTAAGTTTTGTATTATTCCTTGATTTCTGGTAACTAAGTGTCTACTACGGTGATGTACAATTTTTAATTTTACGACCTATTCTACTGTAATTTCTACAAATATTTTTTACACTGCAGCAACTTTGGTTTGTTTCTGTTTTGCAGGGTGAAACTACTGTTTTTGTCAAAGGAGTCTGGCAGCTGTGACGAGACCGAGGGCAAACACTTCAGTTTCCCCCTGTGCTAACTTAAGTTAGCCTTTTGTAGATGCTATATACGTTTTGCTGCTGCCCCTGTCCACAGCAGTACATTCTTTAGCATCTTTAATTCTCCAAACTGGAGCTGTACCAACCTCCATCTGCTGGAGGTAATACACTGACCGTGGAAAATACCTCATACAACTACACATGCTTTACCAAAACACCTGTCACACTGTAATGTTTAACTTGAGATATTTTGTGCAACTGAAATGATGCTGTTGATTATAGTATTACATCTTGGATCACAATAAATGTAAACAAAATCACATCTGGTTATTCTAACATTGTTTACAAGCACATTCAAACTAGTTTCTGTGTGTGCGTAGGTGCTGCAGATGCTGGTAAATGACTGTGTTGTTGGCTTTGCTTTTCTGTGTTTGCCTTTCCTCGGGCGTACATGTCTGTGCAAGTGTTCACGAAAGAGAGAGACGGAGAGAGGGAGCTCCATAATGTGACATAATCAGGATGAATCAGTGAGTGCTGCGTTACATAAGCAGATTCTCATCCTTACCTCACCCTCACCCAGATTAGAAACACTGCAGACATAACTGCCAACAACTCGCTGATACCAGCCTGCGGGCATGAGGGTTGATAATAACAGAACAGTGCCCCCTAATGGCCAAAGGCTGACATTACAGCCAGTGACTCAGTGTCTAGTCATGTTCCAGACTAGTGCAGTGCTATGAAATATGTATTCATATAATGGGAGATTAAGTAGATTTTTCAATTCTGGCCAAATTAGGTTGTGTGTGAAAGTGGGATGTACAATGAGGTGTAATACTCTTAATGCGTAGTGTTAATAAACAAAGTGTATATTGGGTAATACATGGATGTACATTGAGATATAAAGAGACACAGAAATAGTTATTTTAAGAAAAAGAAACTTAATCATTCAACATGGTTAGACATATATACAGACACAGATATAGGAGGGAATAAGTTTACATGCAGCACAAACAGATGGATGTGAATAATGTGAGTAAGGGTTATTAGGTGTGTTAATGTGGAATGTGTAGATTGATAACTATTGTGTTTCATATATTGTGGCTATGCAGACCACTACAACGTCTGTATAGCCAGTCTACGCAGTATGCTGCACTAAAAGTACATTAACATGAACCCAATTAGCTGATATACTATATTGCATGTAAGTATCTCATATCAAATGATTATGGGCATTACGCTAAGCAACATGAATGTCATCCCTGAATTACATAGTAATGCAACATAAGAAGCTAATAAAGCTAAATCTCCACTTAGCATGTTAGATAATTTATCATGTTTTAAGAGTTCATTTCTTTTTCAAGTGTTCAAGTGTTCAACATGCTTATTTCTAGATTTAACAATCTTAATTCAAGAAATCTTGTCAAGTGAAATCATCTGTCAATGCAGTAAGATAGTTTCCCTCAGATTAAGTGTTTTTATCTTGTTTTTAGACAATGCAGCAACACGTCCTACGTAAATAATGCTATTTTGAAAAAAAGGAATTCAAAAATCTTCAAACTCGATGATGCACACCTTCGTGCCATGCGCAAGCCACATAGGCAATCTGAGGTCAGTCTGACTAACGGTCAGAGAGATATGCCCTAGACACACATACATACACACACACACACACACACACTGCAAAAAAAGAAAAGTTGGGTGAACTCAAAATTTCAAGGCAACAAACTTCGATAAAATTTTAAGTTGGACAATTAAACTAAATATTTTAAGTTTTGTTTTTGAGTTTGCTCAACTCTGAATTCAGATTTTTGTCAACTCAACTGTAAGTTGTACTAACTTATAATTTAACATTGTAATAACTTTTAATCCTTACTTCTGCTAACTTCTGCAATGTGCTTAATTGGCACGATTGTAACGCTGCTATGAAATGTCAGCTAATGTTGCGACCACAATTTTGAGTTAGCATTGATACGCTAATGGCTACTCTTGTAGCAGTTAGCCGCTAGCATCAGTTAGCCGCTAGCTTTCGCTAATGACCGAATTTCACTGCTTTCCCGCATTTCACAACAAAGAAATAAGAGTTTTCAGAACTATTGTCCCTTGTTTTGAACCCCAACTTAAAGATATAAGTAACAACAACTCACCAACTTGTTTTTGAGCAGACAACTGGCTTCCTTTGTTGTGCTAACTTACATTATTGCCCTAAATGTCAATAATTTATATTTCCAAGTTTTACCAACTTAAATCACTGTTTTAGGCCAAAAAATACAAGTTGGCTTTTTTGCAGTGCACACATACACACACACACACACACACACACACAGACGCTTCTTGCTTTATAGATAGAAGATGTCTTTATATTCCATCCTGCTTTGTGCACAACAGATTGATCTTTGAGTAAAGCACTTAAAATGTCAAGCTAATTAAAATCATGGTAATATAATTGTTTGGTTCAGCTGCTTAAATAAATCATATCACACTCTGGGAGTTTTACAGCAATAGAGGTCTTTATTAGTTACTTTAACACACTCATTTGAGAATAATAAAAACACTGTACAATGATATAGTAACTTCTGTTGATATGAAAGATTATCTTAATAAATATGTTGCTCACATTTTTTAGATGACAATAAACAACTGAGAAAGATGCTGATTATTTACAGTTTTGAATTCTAGCTGATGCGAGAGACAAAAGCATATATGGGCTTTTTTTCCTTAAATTAAAGATCCCTTAGCAAGCAAACATAAATGTAACTTCATTAACCTACTATTTTACTGTTTAATCACATAGTTTAACATATACTTTATGGTTTTTTTGTCTGTGTCACCATCAATATTACAATTAACTTAAGATTCTAAGAAAAATCAGACAAAGATATCATCTCAGCATTAATGCAGCTAAGCATTGTTACTAAGCAGTCATGACTTTGTCCAGCGGCCATGATGAGATCCAGCATGTTTACTACTGTACAATGTATTATAACCCGTATTACACACATTTTCTTGTAGGTCTTTTGTTAGTGTTAATGTTTGGTGTTTACATGCCCACAGTGTGTACAGTGTTTGTCTAAGTGGCCAATTTTTATATTTTTACATTATGACTACAGTCATGGAAAAAATAATTATTAGACCACCCTTGTTTTCTTCACTTTCTTGTTCATTTTAATGCCTGGTACAACTTTAGGTACATTTGTTTGGACAAATATAATGATAACAACAAAAATAGCTCATAAGAGTTTAATTTAAGA